>NC_143046.1:15455000-15545000 GCF_057628025.1 Oncorhynchus mykiss | reverse complement strand
TACCACTATTGTATTACCACAGTATACTATCACTAGTATATTACAACAGTATATTATCACTAGTATATTACCACACAATATTACCACAGTATATTATCACTAGTATATTACCACAGTATATTATCACTAGTATATTACCACAGTATATTATCACTAGTATATTACCACAGTATATTATCACTAGTACATTACCACAGTATATTATCACTAGTATATTACCACAGTATATTATCACTGGTATATTACCACATAATATTACCACAGTATATTACAACCAGTATATTACAGCTAGTATATTTCCACAGTATATTATCACTAGTATATTACCACTTGCATATTTCCACTAGTATATTACCACTAATGTATTACCACAGTATACAATCACTAGTATATTACAACAGTATATTATCACTAGTATATTACCACACAATATTACCACAGTATATTATCACTAGTATATTACCACAGTATATTGTCACTAGTATATTACCACAGAATATTATCACTAGTATATTACCACAGTATATTATCACTAGTATATTACCACAGTATATTATCACTAGTATATTACCACAGTATATTATCACTAGTATATTACCACAGTATATTATCACTAGTACATTACCACAGTATATTATCACTAGTATATTACCACAGCATATTATCACTAGTATATTACCACATAATATTACCACAGTATATTACAACCAGTATATTACAGCTAGTATATTAGCACAGTATATTATCACTAGTGTATTTCCACAGTATATTATCACTAGTATATTACCACTTGCATATTTCCACTAGTATATTACCACTAATATATTACCACAGTATACTACCACTAGTATATTACCACAGTATATTATCACTAGTATATTACCACAGTATATTATCCATAGTATATTACCACAGTATATTATCACTAGAATATTACCACAGTATATTATCACTAGTATATTACCACAGAATATTATCAATAGTATATTACCACAGTATATTATCACTAGCATATTACCACATAATATTACCACAGTATATTACAACCAGTATATTACAGCTAGTATATTACCACAGTATATTATCACTAGTATATTACCACTTGCATATTTCCACTAGTATATTACCACTAATATATTACCACAGTATACTATCACAAGTATATTACCACAGTATATTATCACTAGTATATTACCAGAGTATATTATCACTAGTATATTACCACAGTATATTATCACTAATATATTACCACAGTATATTATCACTAGTATATTACCACAGCATATTATCACTAGTATATTACCACAGCATATTATCACTAGTATATTACCACAGTATATTATCACTAGAATATTACCGCAGTATACTGTATTACCACTAATAAACTACCACTAGTATTTTACCACTAGTGTATTACCAAATAGTGCATTACCACAGTATATTATCACTAGTATATTACCACAGTATATTATCACTAGTATATTACCACAGCATATTATCACTAGTATATTACCGCAGTATACTGTATTACCACTAATAAACTACCACTAGTATTTTACCACTAGTATATTACCAAATAGTGCATTACCACAGTATATTAACACTAGTATATTACCACATAGTATTACCACAGTATATTATCACTAGTATATTACCACAGTATATTATCACTAGTATATTACCACTTGCATATTTCCACTAGTATATTACCACTAATATATTACCACAGTATACTATCACTAGTATCTTACCACAGTATATTATCACTAGTATATTACCATAGTATATTATCACTAGTATATTACCACAGTATATTATCACTAGTATATTACCACAGTATATTATCACTAGTATATTACCACAGTATATTATCTCTAGTATATTCCACAGTATATTATCACTAGTATATTACCACAGCATATTATCACTAGTATATTACCACAGTATATTATGACTAGTATATTACCACAGTATATTATCACTAGTATATTACCACAGCATATTATCACTACTATATTACCACAGTATATTATCACTAGTATATTACCACTTGCATATTTCCACTAGTATATTACCACTAATATATTACCACAGTATATTATCACTAGTATATTACCACAGTATATTATCACTAGTATATTACCACATAATATTACCACAGTATATTACCACAGTATATTACAACCAGTATATTACAGCTAGTATATTATAAGCTATTATATTACCACTAGTATATTGCCACAGTATATTACCACCAATATACCACAATATATTACCACAGTATTTTACCACAGTACATTACTACTAGTATTTTACCGCTAGTATATTACCACTAGTATTTTACTGCAGTACAATACCACTAGTATTTTACAATAGTAAGTACAATAAGTGTTTATGTATTCCTGATACCAGACACATTGTTTAGCATTGTTTACATGTACATCCGCATATCACACCTACACTGACACTGTTGCACACACGCACGCACACTCACACACACGCACACACACACACACACACACACACACACACACTGACACTAACACTTAGCTACACCACTTTTGCTGCTGCCATGTTAGTACAGTTTTTCCCAATTGTTAACACTCGTTTGCTGAAACTTCATCTCATGTACTCAAAACTATCAAAATAAAACACAAAACATTTAGCCAATTTCCCCAAACCCCACAGGCAAAATGAAACACAGCAATCAAAATCATGTACTCCCCGCTGAAAATGAAACCCATCATACTAATGAGCCACACATCAAATGAATCTAACTTAGTGACAACTGAGATCACACTAATGTGACATATTCAAAACAGTACTATCAGAACATATTTCAGTGTAAAGACTAAGAATTTGTTGTTATACTGTATATTGTTTGATTGTACTCAAACATTAAACAATGTAAGTTGTATATTTCAACATGACTATTGTATATTTCAACATATTTCAACATGCAAAAATGCAAACGTACAGTAAATACACTTTGCATATGCAAAGGAAGAAACATAGGCCTATTTGTGGTACTGTACTGTATATTAGATAAATTGTACTGAATAGATAAAGAAACTATCAAAATACAGTAAAATCATAAGTCAAGAAAAAAACACTAATTTACAAAAACAGAATCTATCTGTTGTTTTGGTCCGGCCACAGATTTTCATCAACATCACAGGCGATTTTCACCTTGGCCAGGAGAGAAATATCTTCTGGCATGACGCATTCACCCCTGACAGGACTCTTGAATGTCACCACAGGCCTGGACAAGGGCCATCCGTTCATGGGGTTTGTGATCATACACCACCGCCATGCTGAAAAATTGGGAATATGGTGGGAGATAGAGAATTGTAAAGCTGGGATGGTCATAGAACCAGTTGCAGGCCTAAGCAGCCAGATGGAAAGTCACATTGTCCCAAATTAGAACATTTGCTGCTCAGGATCACCTGGCCCTCTCTGCTCAGGATCACCTGGCCCTATCTGCTCAGGATCACCTGGCCCTCTCTGCTCAGGATCACCTGGCCCTCTCTGCTCAGGATCACCTGGACCTCTCTGCTCAGGATCACCTGGCCCTCTCTGCTCAGGATCACCTGGCCCTCTCTGCTCAGGAACACCTGGACCTCTCTGCTCAGGATCACCTGGCCCTCTCTGCTCAGGATCACCTGGACCTCTCTGCTCAGGATCACCTGGACCTCTCTGCTCAGGATCACCTGGCCCTCTCTGCTCAGGATCACCTGGACCTCTCTGCTCAGGATCACCTGTCCCTCTCTATTCTGGCTGTAACAGATGGTCATGTAAGGTGTTCAGGAAATGAAGGAGATGGGCAGTGTTGTATGGTCCAAGGGTGGCTTGGCGGTGGAGGATCCCATTGTGTCTCATAGCTGCACATATGGTGACAGTAAATATTGTAATTGCAACGTCAGTGAGTCTCTAACATTTCAGTGAGTCTCTAATGTTTGTAATATTATTACATTACTTATGTGCACATACTCGTAACGTTTATCCTTCACTCTTTGGGAATTCCTTTCAAATGGGACTCTGTAGAGTTGCTTCATCCGGAGATGGTGTTTCTTAAGGATGTGGGCTAGGGTTGATAAGCTCACTCTGATGTTATGGAAGATGGCAGGGTTTTCAGTAATCTGTTGTTGGATTTCCCTCAGTCTTAATGCATCATTTTCAACTACCATTTGCACAATGGCAGCCTCCTGTTCATCTGTAAATAGATGCGTTCTACCAGAACGTGGTGGTCGTCTTTCAGTTGTACATTACACTACAGTAATACTGTATACAAGTTATACATATTACGAAGTAGTATAACTCCCAATTTCACACATACAGTAATACAATAAACATTTACTTTGGAATCTACAGTTTTTACTGTGCTTTACGATGTACTAAATCAAATCAAATAGTATTTGTCACATGAGCCAAATACCTTACAGTGAAATGCTTACTTAATCAAAAATGCAGGTTTAAGAAAACACATTTTAAGAAAGTATGTACTAAACAATAAATACATACAAATGAAAAAAATAAGAAAATATAAACTTAACAAATAATTAAAGATCAACAATAAAATAACAGTGACAAGGCTATATACAGGGGGTACCGGTACCTCAGGCGAGCAAAACCTCAAGACTTTCTTTAAATTAGATTTCATGCACCAGCTGTTATTGACAAATAGACACAGACCACCACCCCTTGTCTTACCGGAGGCAGCTGTTCTGTCTTGCCGATGCACGGAAAACCCAGCCAGCTGTATGTTATCTATGTTGTCGTTCAACCACCACTCGGTGAAACATAATATTTCACAGTTTTTAATGTCCCGTTGGTAGGATAGTCTTGATCGGAGCTCATCCAGTTTATTAATCAATGATTGTACGTTGGCTGATAGGACTGATGGTAGAGGCACGTTACCCACTCACCGTCAGATTTTTACAAGGCACCCCGACCTACGACCCCTATATGTCTGTCTCTTCTTCATGCGAATGACTAGGACTTGGGCCTTGTCCTGTGTTTGAAGTAAATCCTTTGCATCTGACTCGTTAAAGAACATATCTTCATCCAGTACGGGGTGAGTAATCGCTGTTCTGATGTCCAGAAGCTCTTTTCGGTCATAAGAGACAGTGACAGAAACGTTATGTACAAAATAAGTTACGAATAACTTTAAAAAAAACGCACAATAGCACAGTTGGTTAGGAGCCCGTAAAAAAGCACTGAAGTAGTAACTGTGGTAGATAATTCCAATGTCTGCAGTACATACTTATTCTTATTTTGGAACGTCCGGATAATGGATGCCACGATGAAGCGGATCAGATTGGGCTGCACTCTCTGCCCAGCCTCTCTCAAGGTCAAACCATGGTTCAGATTGGGCTGCACTCTCTGCCCAGCCTCTCTCAAGGTCAAACCATGGTTCAGATTGGGCTGCACTCTCTGCCCAGCCTCTCTCAAGGTCAAACCATGGTTCAGATTGGGCTGCACTCTCTGCCCAGCCTCTCTCAAGGTCAATCCATGGTTCAGATTGGGCTGCACTCTCTGCCCAGCCTCTCTCAAGGTCAAACCATGGTTCAGATTGGGCTGCACTCTCTGCCCAGCCTCTCTCAAGGTCAATCCATGGTTCAGATTGGGCTGCACTCTCTGACCAGCCTCTCTCAAGGTCAAACCATGGTTGACCACATGATCCACCACAGTCGCCCCAATTTTATCAGAGATTACTCTTCGTGGTCTTGGTCTTCCTCCACCTCTACCTCCCCCTGCCCATCCCCCTTCACACCTCTCTGTAAGGTTGCATCGATTGCTCTCTAAACACAGGAGTACTCACCTGTAGCCGTTTTATCCACACCAAAGGTCTGATAGCAGTGAACATTTACACAAATAGTGTTTGCACATGTGAAGAGTGAAAGTGATCTATTAGTAATTGAGTTTAGCTTGTTGAACAGTGTTGCTTTTCATTTTCACACAAGAAGTTTTAATGTGTAAACAATTGGGGAAAACGGTATTATTCTTATTTTTCTTATTATTCATCCTGCTACCAGTGACTTTCTCCTAATCTCCCACCCACATGTAGATTTCCTCCTCAGTATCTCTGCACATTGTACATGTGGTATTGTCACTGACCCTGTATATAGCTTCCTCTCTTATGTCTCATGTTTTCTTTATTACACAGTATATATTATTAGTTCTACTATTTTGATATTGATTACTGCACTGTTGGGTAGAATCTGCAAGTTAAACATTTCACTGTACTTGTCCATGTAAAAACATCATTTTTCGGGGGTGTCTGGCAGATGGGTCCATCTTTTTACCAAGGCTAGCCGACAGACAGAAAATGGGATGGGCTGGAGGATGGGAAGACACACAGACATTTCCCTCTCTCCCTTTTCTCCCTCTTGTTGTTTATGCTCCCCCTCTCTTTCCCTGGGGTGTCTGGCAGATTGGTTTGGCCTTTTAGCAAGGCTAGCTGACAGACAGGTAGACGGGTGAGCGGTCACACAGGCGCACAGCTGACAAGGTCACTGTCTAGACTTTGAATATGTCTAGTCATACCAGAACGTTAACGTACACAGTACTGTATGTTTTCTCTGTCCTAACATCATTTAGGGAATAGTATGCCATTTCAGATGCAGCTTGGTTGTGCTGTGTTGTGTTGTGGTGTGTTGTGGTGTGCTGTGTTGTGTTGTGGTGTGTTGTGTTGTGGTGTGTTGTGTTGTGGTGTGCTGTATTGTGGTGTGCTGTGTTGTGGTGTGCTGTGTTGTGTCGTGTCGTGTTGTGCTATGTTGTGTTGTGGCGTGCTGTGTTGTGTTGTGGTGTGTTGTGTTGTGTTGTGGTGTGCTGTGTTGTGTTGTGCTGTGTCGTGTTGTGTTGTGTTGTGCTGTGTTGTGTTGTGTTGTGTTGTGGTGTGCTGTGTCGTGTTGTGCTGTGTCGTGTTGTGTTGTGTTGTGTTGTGTTGTGGTGTGTTGTGTTGTGGTGTGCTGTGTTGTGTTGTGCTGTGTCGTGTTGTGTTGTGTTGTGTTGTGGTGTGTTGTGGTGTGCTGTGTCGTGTTGTGCTGTGTCGTGTTGTGTTATGTTGTGCTGTGTCCGTGTTGTGTTGTGCTGTGTCGTGCTGTGTTGTGCTGTGTCGTGTTGTGCTGTGTCGTGTCGTGTTGTGCTGTGTTGTGTTGTGTTGTGGTGTGCTGTGTTGTGTTGTGTTGTGTTGTGCTGTGTCGTGTTGTGTTGTGTTGTGCTGTGCTGTGTCGTGCTGTGTTGTGTTGTGTTGTGTTGTGTTGTGCTGTGCTGTGTTGTGTTGTGTTGTGTTGTGTCGTGTTGTGTTGTGGTGTGTTGTGGTGTGCTGTGTTGTGTTGTGTTGTGTTGTGTCGTGTTGTGTTGTGTTGTGTTGTGCTGTGCTGTGTCATGCTGTGTTGTGTTGTGTTGTGTTGTGTTGTGTTGTGCTGTGTTGTGTTGTGCTGTGTGTGTCGTGTTGTGCTGTGCTGTGTCGTGCTGTGCTGTGCTGTGGTTGTGGTGTGGTTGGGTTGTGAGGGTGAATACCCTGTGACTGCAGGTGAGGGATCCAGGGGAAAGGCTAACAGGCTATTAATAGGCTAACAGGTGTAGATGGTAGATTAGCACTAAGAGAAGCCAAAGGTGCTGTAGAAAGTATACCTCTAATCTAAAAAAAAGTTTTCTGTCTAGGGCCTAACATCACATTCAACCGGGCCTCGCATCTTCAGCTCTGTAACAATGCTAGGAATAGTACTGAATACATTGTTTAGCACAGGAGACCTAAATGCTTCACTCTCTTCTCATCAGCTCAAAAGATCTTGTTTGCAAACTAAGTCCTGTGCTTGATGTGGCTGTACTGCAACCACAGAGAGAAAAAACAGAGCTTGTTTCTTTCGCACCCATGTACTGTACGTGTTTTAAAATATATATATTTATTTATTTAACCAGGTAAGTCAGTTAAGAACAAATTCTTATTTACAATGACGGCCTACACTGGCCGAACCCGGATGATGCTGGGCCAATTGTGCACCACCCTATGGGACTCCCAATCACAGCCGGTTGTGATACAGCCTGGATTGAACCAGAGTGTCTGTAGTGACACCTCTAGCACTGAGATGCAGTGCCTTAAGACCGCTGCACCACTCGGGAGCCCTGTTAGGGATGTAGGGATGTGTAGGGATGTGATGTGTATCTGGAATTAGCAGAATATGCGGTATTCACATTGCAGAAGAGTACATCAACATCTATGTCACTCTCCTGTCCAGATCAGACACATGACAAAAGATTAAGCAACAATGTCAGATCATATTTAACATGACTAAAATGCTCAAAACCTCGTATTACCTCAAAGTTTCATGTTTTTCAGAGGTATTTTTTTACCAGTTGTATCATTTTGTCTTGTAGCAGTACATTTGCACTGCTAGAAACATGCTCAATATACATCCTTACAAAAACTATAAATGTAAATTCAGATATAAGAATTTTATAGCAGAATTTTAATAACACTACCTCGACAACATCCATTGAAATGGCAGAGCGGCAAATTCAAATTAAATGACTATAAATATTAAACTTTCATGAAATCACAAGTGCAATACTTTAAAATAAAGCTTAACTTGTTGATAATCCAGCCGCCATGTCAGATTTCAAAAAGGCTTTACGGCGAAAGCAAACCATGCGATTATCTGAGGACAGCGCCCAGCACACAAATGCATAACAAATAATTTTCAACCAGGGAGTTGCGACACGAAAGTCAGAAATAGCAATGTAATATGTGCCTTACCTTTGAAGATCTTCTTCTGTTGGCACTCCAAAAGGTCCCAGTTACATTACAAATGGTCCTTTTGTTCGATAATGTCCTTCTTTACATCCATAAAAACTATAGTGTAAGCCACTCAGTTTCCCTCCATCAAAATGCATACAAAACTAATCCCAAACGTTACTAATAAACTTTTCCAAACAAGTCAAACAACGTTTATAATCAAACCTTAGATATCCTAATACGCAAAGAAACGATACAATTTAAGACGGAGAATAGTATGTTCATTACCGGAGATAAATAAGAAAGAACGCGCTTTCCTTGATGTGCTTGGAAACACTACAGCCAAAATGGGAGCCACCTAGAAAAACTACAATTTCTGGGTCATTTTTCCAAAAACCAGCCTGAAACTCACAAAGACACAGGAGTTTGAACAAAAAATCTCTAATTTGGACTCATCAGATCAAAGGGCAGATTTCCACCCGTCTAATGTCAATAGCTCGTGTTTCTTGGCCCAAGCAAGTCTCTTCTTCTTATTGATGTCCTTTAGTAGTGGTTTCTTTGCAGCAATTTGACCATGAAGGCCTGAATCAAGCAGTCTCTGAACAGTTGATGTTGAGATGTGTCTGTTACTTGAACTCTGTGAAGCATTTATTTGGGCTGCAATTTCTGAGGCTGGTAACTTTAATGAATTTATCCTCTGCAACAGAGGGAACTCTGGGTCTTCCTTTCCAGTGGCGGTCCTCATGAGAGACAGGTAACTCTGGGTCTTCCTTTCCAGTGGCGGTCCTCATGAAAGACAGTTTCATAATGGCGCTTGATAATTTTTGCGACTGCACTTGAAGAACCTTTCAAAGTTCTTGAAAAGTTCCGGATTTCATGTCTTAAAGTAATGATGGACTGTCTTTTCTCTTTGCTTATTTGAGTTGTTCCTGACATAATATGGACTTAGGGCTATCTTCTCCATACCAAGCCCACCTTGTGACAACACAACTGGCTGGCTCACATTAAGATTTAAATAAATTCCACAAATGAACTTTTAACAAGGCACACCTGTTAATTGAAATGCATTCCAGGTGACTACCTCGTGAAGCTAGTTGAGAGAACGTCAAGCATGTGCAAAGCTGTCATCAAAACAAAGTGGGACTACTTTGAAGAATCTAAAATCTAAAATCTATATTTATTTGTTTAACACTTTTTTGTTTACTTAATGATTGCTTATGTGTTATTTCATAGTTTTGATATCTTCACTAATATTCTACAATGTAGAAAATGTAAAAAAAAGAAAAAAAAAAAAAAAAAAAAACATTGAATGAATAGATGTGTCCAAACTTTTGACCTGTACTGTATACTGTTGGTAGTGGTAAAGTGACAGTAGCAGCAGTGGTGATAATGAACGTATGTGTGTGTGTTGGGGTGTCAGTGTAAGTATGTGTGAGTAGAGTCCAATGTCTGTGCATGGAGTCAGTGCAAGAGAATTAGTAAAAATTTATTGTCAACGCAGGTAGTCCAGATAGCCATTTGATTAACTATTTAGCAGTCTTGTTTAGCAGTATAATGGCTTAGAGGTAGAAGCTGTTCAGGGTCCTGTTGGTTACAGACTTGTTGCACTGGTACTGCTTTCCGTGAGACAGAGAGGTGGAGAAAGGGATAGAGAGAGGGAGAGAGGGAGGGCAGGGGGATAGGGGAGAGAGGGGGAACGAGAGAAAGAGAGCTGAAAGATAACACAGCTTTCAGAACTATTCTATTTGTCATCTCTGGGGAGTAGAGTATAGCCGGAAGGGGACATGCATAGCACTGAGATTTCATCCTAAGGTGTAAGAGATATTTAGCCACTGAAGGATGACATGTTGAATCAGCCACTGAAGGATGACATGTTGAATCAGCCGCTGAAGGATGACATGTTGAATCAGCCACTGAAGGATGACATGTTGAATCAGCCACTGAAGGATGACATGTTGAATCAGCCACTGAAGGATGACATGTTGAATCAGCCGCTGAAGGATGACATGTTGAATCAGCCGCTGAAGGATGACATGTTGAATCAGCCACTGAAGGATGACATGTTGAATCAGCCACTGAAGGAGGACTTGTTGAATCAGCCACTGAAGGATGACATGTTGAATCAGCCACTGAAAGAGGCAGTGGTGGATTTAGGTATAGGCGACATGGGCCGCTGCCCAGGGCGGCATCTTGCCGGGGGCGGCACGGGCGCCCACACAAAAATAAATCGGAATGGTGGCATTTGCCAGATCGGTTTTCTATCGCTCATTTGCACGTCACATCAATGATATCATGTCACCTTGTGGGACTGTGGGTCAATCAACCTTGTAGTTATGGGCGCCCTGATTCTAGCTTGTGAGCTAGGCAGGCTACTACCTGGGAAGGTCTCCCACCCAGAAGTATGAGATGGGGAGGTGGGGGGGGGAGGTTGACCTCAGGTCTCCCCACTGGAAGCCAGAGGTAGTGGGCGGGGTAGGTTGACCTCAGGTCTCCCCACTGGAAGCCCGAGGTAGGGGGAACGGGGGAATCTATCAAATAGCGCATCTCTAACTTTGTACACTAGTAAGGCAATTCGTAATATCAGTCACACTATGAAATGCTACCAAATAATCCACAATTAATTTATAATACTGTGAATATATAGTTTCACAGACAGTATTGTTGCATTTTTTTCTGGTTTGTGCTAAATCGTTAAGAATAACAGAAAACCAGTCTGCACACCAGCAAGGTGAATTGGTTTAG
This sequence comes from Oncorhynchus mykiss, assembly GCF_057628025.1. Lineage (NCBI taxonomy): Eukaryota > Metazoa > Chordata > Actinopteri > Salmoniformes > Salmonidae > Oncorhynchus > Oncorhynchus mykiss. The sequence goes on along the minus strand of NC_143046.1, from coordinate 15,533,518 downwards.
TCTTGACTCTTAGTTGACAGTGTTGGAGCATGGGTAATGTATTGATGCTCGAGTGTCAAATCAACACAAATGTATTTCTGTTTGACTTTGTTACTTCTTTTTGATATTTATGAGTCCTATTTTTGTATATATGTTTATATATATATACATATATATATAGTTTCAAATGTTATGATTATTTATTTGTGTTGTTCCAACTGTCTGAATAAAAATGTGTTAGTGCAGAATGTTTTTTTTTGTGTGTTGGCGGGGGGTGTGCTGAAGGGGGGGTTCGCCCAGGGAGCCATACAAACTAGAACCATAACTGGTAAGAGGACATGTTGAATAGAAAACCCAGGAAAGTGTTTCTGTGTATGACACTAAGATCTGGGTGTGGAATAGGCTGAATAGAAAACATGGGGAAGATGTCTTTCTCAACAAGATTTCATGGTTTGACACGGTTTTACTTCAGTATTCAATGTTTGTCCTGAATGGTTAAGGTAAGGGTTAAGGTTCGGGAGGTTTGGGATAGGGTTAAAAATTGAACACTGAACCCTCAGAGCCGTAGCTCTTATGCCCATCTGCCATCCATGTCCACAGCACCCTAGTAAGCCGTGTGTGTTGATCATAATAACTCTCACTGTTGCCCCAAGTGGATGGTTTTGAAGGCATCCCCGATGTCCCGGTTGACCTAGATGAACGTTGAATGTCGCCATGAATTTAAAGTGACCTGGCTGATCTTTCTGAGAAGGGAAAAAACATGCTGTCTGCAACAGAAAACATGAGACGCTTGTTCCGTCTGCGAGAGATGAAATGTCTTTAGAAGCTTTTTAGAGTAGAAAAAATAGAAGACTAGCTGTCTTTGAGAGGGAAGGTGTTGTGTAGCTTTCTGAAATAGTCACTAAAGGTGTTGTTGTAAGGCATGTTGACCTGAACTAAAGTAATCCTGTCACAGTTTAAGACAACTATCTCACTCTCTCTTTCTCTATAACTTCTTCTAACTTCCTTCTCTTCTATTGTGTTGGAGCCGAGCCAGTGGGTCACAGAGTCTGTGAAAACCTTCCATCGGCATTATGCCCGTTATCTCTCCCTTGGGAAGGCAGATCCATAAAGGAATTTTCTTTCTGTCAGACAGACAGATGGTAGCTTTGCCATTTAAAAGCAATCAGCCGGTGGGTTCCTCACCCCAGGACCTTCAGCCAAAGGCCAAATCCCTGTGAGTCTACCCAGAGATAGGGCCTCAAGGCAGGGGAGGGATCAGGCTGACCAGCCCCTCTGTCCTGGTCTGCCCTGAATGGCTGATAACTTCTTTATAACCTCAAAGGCCATGGCATGATGGCACTGACACAAAGACACTTCAAACACTATATCTAGCAGCTGTTTGCTCTTTTCTGGACATTCATCTCCCTTATCGGATTCAGATGCCTTCTGAGTCTTACTTTGTTTAAAATTCTTTGAATCCATCACTCTCTCTTTTCTCTCTCCCTTCAGCAGGAGTAAATGCCAATGTTATTGCTAACACTGAGCAATGTGGTAAATGCTTCACAGAGAGATGGAGATGGATTGTCAGACTGTATTTGACAATCTTGACATTATTAGACTTCTTCTGTTAGCTGAAAGACAGTCAGTTTCTTACCTGCAGCAATATGTACTGTGTTCTCTGTTGCAAGTAAGTAACTGGAATAATTACAGACATGAGGGTCATGAAAGTTTAAATGTGTCGGTGATACAAGCTACTGTAACATGTTAATGTCCTTCCCATCAAACGGGGAACAGAGCAAATAGATCTGACAAACGAAAGAGACTGCGACGGAAAGTGTCGTGTAATGTTAAACTCATCAAAGTGAAAGTATGCTATGGTGTTTCATTACATCACTCTGGAACACATGCAAACGCTTCAGCCTCTTGCCTGTGAAGGGAACTTCACCTACAGACAGACACAGTGCCTTCGGAAAGTATTCAGACCCCTTGACCTTTTCCTCATTTTATTACGTTATGGCCTTATTCTAAAACTGATTGAATAAACAAGACATACTCAGCAATCTACACACAATACCCCTATAATGACAAAGTGAAAACAGGTTGTTAGAAATGTTTAAACAATAAAAGCTGAAATTATTCAGAGCCTTTACTCAGTACTCAGTTCAGCAGTGAGTCATCTTGGTTATGACGCTACAAGCTTGCCACAACTGTATTTCGGGAGTTTCTCCCATCATTCTTCTATACAGATGCTCTCATGCTCTGAGAGGTAGGATGGGGAGCGTTGCTGCACAGCTGTTTTCAGGTCTCTACAGAGATGTTCGATCGGGTTAAAGTCCAGGCTTTGGCTGGGCCACTCAAGGACATTCAGAGACTTGTCCCGAAGCCACTCCTGCGTTATCTTGGCTGTGTGCTTAGTGTCGTTGTCCTGTTGGAAGGGGAAACTTCGCCACAGACTAAGGTCCTGAGCGCTCTGGGGCAGGTTTTCATCAAGGATCTCTGTGTTCTTCCCCCCTGTCAAGCCTGCTCCCGCTCTCCTTTTCTGGTGCTCGAGGGCGCCAGACTGCCTTCATTACGCACACCTGTCACCATCGTTACGCACACCTGTCACCATCGTTACGCGCACCTGCGCTTCATCACTGGTCATCACTGGTCATCACGTGCAGCAGCGCATCATTGGACTCACCTGGACTTCATTACTTGTTGATTGCCCCTCCGATATCTGTCTGTTTCTTTGTTTCGATCCCTGTGTCAGCATTAATGTTGTTGTGTGTTCCTGTCCTGACGCTGTCCTGTGTTCCATGTCCGTTAATTAAATGTTCACTCCCTGTTCCTGCTTCTCATCTCCAGCGTTAATACAGAATGCTGACACCACTAAAAGAATAATCAGGGAGTTTTGGTTGGTGACATCGAGTCCGGGTGCAATCGCCGGGGGAACCGGGGGTGCCTCAGCTAGCTTGTCGGGCTTCCACGCCTTAGCTGGCTCGAGAGGTCGTCTTGCCTCAGTGGGCTCGGCAGGTGCCCACCCCACGTCATGCTTCAGCCGGCCCATCAGGCTCCCATGCCTCAGCTGGTTCGTCAGGCTCCCACGCCTCAGCGTGATCATCGGGCTTTCACACATCAGCTGGATCGTGAGGCTCCCATGCCTGAGCTGGCTCGCCAAGCTCCTCTGCCTGTGCCGGTTTGTCGAGCTTCTACGACCCAGCTGGATTGTCCAGTGCCCATGCCTCGGCCGGCCCATCAGGCTCGCCCAGGTGGGACTTCGTGTGGCATCCTTAGAGGGGTGGGTACTGTCTGCTCCCGCACTCCCTCTCTGGCACTAGAGGGTGCCAGACTGCATTCATTACGCACACCTGTCACCATCGTTATGCGCACCTTTAGTAGAGGGTAGCAGTAAACTGAACCTAGTATGGGGCCTTTAGTAGAGGGTAGCAGTAAACTGAACCTAGTATGGGATCATTAGTGGAGGGTAGCAGTAACCCAAACCTAGTATGGGGCCTTTAGTAGAGGGTAGCAGTAAACTGAACCTAGTATGAGGCCTTTAGTAGAGGGTAGCAGTAAACTGAACCTAGTATAGAGCCTTTAGTAGAGGGTAGCAGTAAACTGAACCTATTATGGAGCCTTTAGTAGAGGGTAGCAGTAAACTGAACCTATTATGGGGTCTTTAGTTGAGGTTAGCAGTAAACTGAACCTAGTATGGAGCCTTTAGTAGAGGGTAGCAGTAAACTGAACCTAGTATGGAGCCTTTAGTAGAGGGTAGCAGTAAACTGAACCTATTATGGGGTCTTTAGTTGAGGTTAGCAGTAAACTGAACCTAGTATGGAGCCTTTAGTGGAGGTTAGCAGTAAACTGAACCTAGTATGGAGCCTTTAGTGGAGGGTAGCAGTAAACTGAACCTAGTATGGAGCCTTTAGTGGAGGGTAGCAGTAAACTGAACCTAGTATGGGGTCTTTAGTAGAGGGTAGCAGTAAACTGAACCTAGTATGGGGCCTTTAGTAGAGGGTAGCAGTAAACTGAACCTAGTATGCATATACCTTTCCTCACTTACTTTCTCTTCTCTCTCTCTTCCTCCTCTTGCACTCCCCATCTCTTCCTCCCTCTCTCATTCTCTTTCTTTCTTTCTTTCTTTCCTTTTTATCTCTCTCGCTCTTCTCCCTCTCTGCTCTCCTTTCCTCTCTCCTCTGGTGTGGAAACAGAACAGATGTCTAACGGCCGGCCTCCATCACCCACTGGTCCTTAACTTCTTGACGCTACCCATCCCTTTAGCGGGATAATTGTCATCAACAACCTCTGAACATTTAAATAAAATTACTAAAAATATTTGTATTCATATAATCACAAGTGCAATATAGCAAAACACAGTTTAGGCCTTTGTTAATCCACCTGTCGTGTCCGATTTTGAAAATATGCTTTACAGCGAAAGCAATCCAAGCGATTTGTTGAAGTTTATTGATCGCTCGACAAAACATTATGTACACCTAGCATCAAGTAGCTTGATCAAGAAAATCAGAAAAGCAATCAAATTAATTGTTTACCTTTGATGATCTTCAGATGTTTTCACTCACAAGACTCCCAGTTACACAATAAATGTTCCTTTTGTTCCATAAAGATAATTTTTATATCCAAAATACCTCCATTTGTTTGCCGCGTTATGTTCAGAAATCCACAGGAAAGAGTGGTCACGACAACGCAGACGAAAATTCCAAATAGTATCTGTAATGTCCACAGAAACATGTCAAATGTTTTTTATAATCAATCCTCAGGTTGTTTTTAAAATGTATGATTATATATCAACGACACCTGTCTTTATCATTAGGAGAGGGAAAGGCAATGGCTGCCAAACTCTGTTGCGCCAAGCAAAACGCTGCTGGCACCCGGCCATACAATGACGCAATGTTATCTTTCTCGCTCATTTTTCAAAATAAAAGCCTGAAGCTATGTCTAAAGACTGTTGACACCTTGAGGAAGCGATAGGAAAAGGAATCTGGTTGATATCCCTTTAAATGGAGCAAAGGTAGGCTATGGAACATGGAGTTTTCAAAAATAGAAGCCACTTCCTGGTTTGATTTTCCTCAGGGTTTTGCCTGCAATATCAGTTCTGTTATACTCACAGACAATATTTTGACAGTTTTGGAAACTTTGGAGTGTTTTCAATCCTAATCTGTCAATTATATGCATATTCTAGCATCTGGTCCTGAGAAATAGGCCGTTTACTTTGGGAACGTTATTTTTCCAAACATAAAAATAGTGCCCCCTAGCTTCAGATTAGGATTCAGTAGAAAGTGGAATATAACTCCTCTATAGCAGTGTTATTAATATAACTTCTCTATAACAGTGTTATTAATATAACTCATCTATAGCAGTGTTATTAATATAACTTCTCTATAACAGTGTTATTAATATAACTAATCTATAGCAGTGTTATTAATATAACTTCTCTATAACAGTGTTATTAATATAACTCGTCTATAGCAGTGTTATTAATATAACTTCTCTATAGCAGTGTTATTAATATAACTTCTCTATAGCAGTGTTATTAATATAACTCCTCTATAGCAGTGTTATTAATATAACTTCTCTATAACAGTGTTATTAACCTCTTGCGACGAGCAATCCCGTATCCGGGAGCGTAATCATAGCCTAAAATGCATTAGCATAACGCAGCAGACATAAATACCCCTAGAAACGTTTCCTATTCATGAAAATCGCAAATGAAATGAAATAAATATATTCAAACACAAGCTTAGCCTTTTGTTAACAACACTGTCATCTCAGATTTTCAAAATATGCTTTTCAACCATAGCTACACAAGCATTTGTGTAAGTTTATCATGGCATAATGCTATGCTAGCTCTGCTGGCAGCAGGCAACATTTTCACGAAAATAAGAAAAGCAACCAAATTAAATAATTGACCTTTGAAGAACTTCAGATGCTTTCACTCAGGAGACCAGTTAGATAGCAAATGTTCCTTTTTTCCAAAAATATTATTTTTGTAGGCGAAATAGCTCCCGTTTCTTCATCATGCATGGCTGAGAAATCGACCGGAAAATGCTACAACTATAACGCCAAACTTTTTTCAAAATTTGCTCCATAATATCGCCAGAAACACGGCAAACGTTGTTTAGGATCCATCCTCAAGGTGTTTTTAACATATATATTCGATAATATATCCGTCGAGGCAATTGGTTTCTCATAAAAAGCGATTGGATTTTCTGTGGGAGACACCATGTGACCACATGCTATATATGGTCCCTTACGGCCATTCTTCAATGGAAAAGCATAAAAATACGTCACAATGCTGTAGACACCTTGGGGAATACGTGGACAACGTAAGCCCATTCGTAGCTCATTCACAGCCATTCAAGGAGTCATTGGCATGAGGCGGTTTCAAAAAATGCGGCACTTCCTGGTTGGATTTTTATCTTGGTTTCACCTGTAACATCAGTTCTGTGGAACTCACAGACAATATCTTTGCAGTTTTGGAAACGTCAGAGTGTTTTCTTTCCAAAGCTGTCAATTATATGCATAGTTGAGCATCTTTTCGTGACAAAATATCTTGTTTAAAACGGGAACGTTTTTCATCCAAAATTTGAACATTTGAATAGCGCCCCCTAATGCATAATTATTAACATAACAGATATAACTAATCTATAACAGTGTTATTAATATAACGCGTCTATAACAGTGTTATTAATAGAACTCCTCTATAACAGTGTTATTAACATAACAGATGCAACTAATCTATAACAGTGTTATTAACATAACAGATATAACTCATCTATAACAGTGTTATTAACATAACAGATGTAACTAATCTATAACAGTGTGGTGAAGAGCTACAGGATCAGAGAGGTGTGCTGTCAATGACTGTTTAGAGTCTGGAACAGAAATAATGTGTTGATTGCATGGTGTTGAATTTGAGGTCTGATTTTCAAAATAACCTAACGATAAAAAGATGAGCAGGTGTTTGATCTGAAGATATTCAGTAGAGGTAAAGTAAACAAGCCCTGACTGAAGTCACAGGTTTGACATCATTACATTCTGTGTCGATCTGTGCACAGCTGTGAGGGCGTGGCAGTTTACTAGAGAGCATCACGGGTAAGGCAGGAGGGCCTGCCCTCTCTCCAAGGGTATGAATACTCTTGACACTAAAGTTTAATCAGAAAAGCATGTCATATTTAAAGGATTCTCATATGTATATGTATACATATCGATCAATATATATATATATATTTCTATTAAAATATAGATGTGGATAAAACTGAGTTTGCACATATGGTCCACAGAACATAACGGATGTTTTAATAGCATATTACGATGCTGTCCCATTACAATGAAGCACATCTCTCTCTCTCTCACTCTCTCTGTATCTCTCTCTCGCTCCTTATCTCTCTCTCTCTCGCTCCTTAACTCCTTCCTCTCGCTTTCTCTCTTTCTCTCTCCCTCTCTCTCTCGCTCCTTATCTCTCTCTCTCTCGCTCCTTATCTCCTTCCTCTCGCTTTCTCTCTTTCTCTCTCCCCTCTCTCTTTCTCTGTCCCTCTACCTCTCTCTCCCTTTACCGCTCTCTCCCTCTACCTTTCTCTCCTTATCTCTCTCTTTCTCTGTCCCCCTACCTCTCTCTCTCCCCTACCTCTCTCTCTCTCTCCCCTACCTCTCTCTCTCTCCCTACCTCTCTCTCTTTCCCCCAACTTCTCTCTCTCCCCTAACTCTCTCTCTCCCTACCCCTCTCTCTTTCCCCCTACCTATCTCTCTCCCCTACCCCAGTCCCTCTCCCCCTGCCTTTCTCTCTCTCCCACTACCTCTCTCTCTCTCTCCCCCCTTACCTCTCTCTCCCTCTACCTCTCTCTCCTTATCTCTCTCTTTCTCTGTCCCCCTACCGCTCTCTCTCCCCCTACTTCTCTCTCTCTCCCCTACCTCTCTCTCTCTCCCTACTTCGCTCTCTCTCCCCCTAACTCTCTCTCTCTCTCGCTCTCTCTCCACTACCTCTCTCTCTCTCCCTACTTCTCTCTCTTCCTCCCTACTTCTCTCTCCCCCCCTAACTCTCTCTCTCCCTACCTCTCTCTCTTTCCCCCTACTACTCTCTCTCCCCTACCCCTCTCTCTTTACCGCTACCTCTCTCTCTCCCCCTACCTCTCTCCCTCCCCTACCTCTCTCTCTCTCCCCCTACCTCTCTCTCTCTCCCCCCTACCACTCTCTCTCTCTCCCCTACCTCTCTCTCTCCCCTACCTCTCTCTCCCCCTACCTCTCTCTCTCTCTCTCACCCTACCTCTCTCTCCCCTACCTCTCTCTCTCTCACCCTACCTCTCTCTCCCCTACCTCTCTCTCTCTCTCTCTCCCATACCTCTCTCTCTCCCCTACCTCTCTCTCTCTCCCCCTATCTCTCTCTCTCTCCCCCTACCCCTCTCTCTTTCCCGCTACCTCTCTCTCCCCCTACCTCTCTCTCTCTCCCCTACCCCTCTCTCTCCCACCTCTCTCTCTCTCCCCTACCTCTCTATCTCTCTCTCCCCTACCTCTCTCTCTCCCCTACCTCTCTCTCTCTCCCCCTACCTCTCTCTCTCTCCACTACCCCTCTCTCTTTCCCGCTACTCTCTCTCTCCCCCTACCTCTCTCTCTCCCCTACCTCTCTCTCTCCCCTAAATCTATCTCTACCCTACCTCTCTCTCTCTCCCCCTACCGCTCTCTCTCTCCCCTACCCCTCTCTCTTTCCCGCTACCTCTCTCTCTCTCCCCCTACCTCTCTCTCTCTCCCCATACCTCTCTCACGCTCCCCCTACCTCTCTCTCTCTCCCCTACCTCTCTCTCTCTCTCCCCTACCTCTCTCCCCTACCTCTCTCTCTCTCCCCCTACCTCTCTCCCCCTACCTCTCTCTCTCTCCCTACCTCTGTCTCTCCCCCTACCTCTCTCTGTCCCCTACCTCTCTCTCTCTCTCTCTCTGTGCACCTCTCTCTCTCCCCCTACCTCTCTCTCTCTCCCCCTACCTCTCTCTCTCTCTCCCCGTAACTCTCTCTCTCCCCCTACCCCTCTCTCTTTCCCGCTACCTCTCTCTCTCGACCTACCTCTCTCTCTCTCCCCTACCCCTCTCTCTTTCCCACTACCTCTCTCTCTCCCCCTACCTCTCTCTCTCCCCTACCTCTCTCTCTCTCTCCCCTACCTCTCTCTCTCTCTCCCCTACCTCTCTCCCCCTACCTCTCTCTCTCCCCCTACCTCCCTCCCCCTACCTCTCTCTCTCCCCTACCTCTCTCTCTCTCCCCCTATCTCTCTCTCTCTCCCCCTACCCCTCTCTCTTTCCCGCTACCTCTCTCTCCCCCTACCTCTCTCTCTCTCCCCTACCCCTCTCTCTCCCACCTCTCTCTCTCTCCCCTACCTCTCTCTCTCCCCTACCTCTCTCTCTCTCCCCCTACCTCTCTCTCTCTCCACTACCCCTCTCTCTTTCCCGCTACTCTCTCTCTCCCCCTACCTCTCTCTCTCCCCTACCTCTCTCTCTCCCCTAAATCTATCTCTACCCTACCTCTCTCTCTCTCCCCCTACCGCTCTCTCTCTCCCCTACCCCTCTCTCTTTCCCGCTACCTCTCTCTCTCTCCCCCTACCTCTCTCTCTCTCCCCATACCTCTCTCACGCTCCCCCTACCTCTCTCTCTCTCCCCTACCTCTCTCTCTCTCTCCCCTACCTCTCTCCCCTACCTCTCTCTCTCTCCCCCTACCTCTCTCCCCCTACCTCTCTCTCTCTCCCTACCTCTGTCTCTCCCCCTACCTCTCTCTGTCCCCTACCTCTCTCTCTCTCTCTCTCTGTGCACCTCTCTCTCTCCCCCTACCTCTCTCTCTCTCCCCCTACCTCTCTCTCTCTCTCCCCGTAACTCTCTCTCTCCCCCTACCCCTCTCTCTTTCCCGCTACCTCTCTCTCTCGACCTACCTCTCTCTCTCTCCCCTACCCCTCTCTCTTTCCCACTACCTCTCTCTCTCCCCCTACCTCTCTCTCTCCCCTACCTCTCTCTCTCTCTCCCCTACCTCTCTCTCTCTCTCCCCTACCTCTCTCCCCCTACCTCTCTCTCTCCCCCTACCTCCCTCCCCCTACCTCTCTCTCTCCCCCTACCTCTCTCCCCCTACCTCTCTCTCTCTCCCTACCTCTCTCTCTCCCCTACCTCTCTCTCTCTCCCCTACCTCTCTCTCTCTCTCTCTCTCTCTCTCTGTGCACCTCTCTCTCTCTCCCCCTACCTCTCTCTCTCTCTCTCCCCGTACCTCTCTCTCTCCCCCTACCTCTCTCTCTCTCCCCCTACCTCTCTCTCTCCCCTACCTCTCTCTCTCTCCTCTACCTCTCTCCCCTACCTCTCTCTCTCTCCCCCTACCTGTCTCCCCCTACCTCTCTCTCTCTCCCCCTACCTCTCTCTCCCTACCTCTCTCTCTCCCCCTACCTCTCTCTCCCCCCTACCTCTCTCTCTCTCTGTGCACCTCTCTCTCTCTCCCCATACCTCTCTCTCTCTCTCTCCCCCTACCTCTCACTCTCTCTCTCTCTCTCCCCCTACCTCTCTCTCTCTCTCCCTCTCTCTCTCTCTCTCTCTCTCTCTGTGCACCTCTCCAGGGCTCCAGGTGTGCTTGGAATCACGTAAAACACTACATAAATTACCCAGATCAACACACAGCCGTTCTTTGTTATTATTGCATTTTTTCTGTTTATCTATCTTTACATTTACAGCGTCACAGGAGATGATCTGGTGGGTCAAAGCCCTGGGGAATTAAGATTTAGCACCCTGTGCTCTCCCTCTATCAATCCCTCTCTCGCGTCCTCCCTTGTTCCTTTGCTCTCACCACCTCCCTCCCTTTCACTCTCTATCATTAACTCTGTCCCTCACTGGTTCCCTCAATCTCACCACCACCCTCCATCTCTCTCTCCCTCCCCATCCCTGCCATGGTCACTTACATCCCTGCCTCCCTTGCTCCCTATATCCATCTCTCCATCTCTCTCTCCCTCCCCATCCCTGCCATGGTCACTTACATCCCTGCCTCCCTCGCTCCCTCTATCCATCTCTCCATCTCTCTCTCCCTCCCCATCCCTGCCATGGTCACTTACATCCCTGCCTCCCTCGCTCCCTCTATCCATCTCTCCATCTCTGTCTCCCTCCCCATCCCTGCCATGGTCACTTACATCCCTGCCTCCCTCGCTCCCTCTATCCATCTCTCCATCTCTCTCTCCCTGCCCATCCCTGCCATGGTCACTTACATCCCTGCCTCCCTCGCTCCCTCTATCCATCTCTCCATCCCTCTCTCTCCTCTCCCTCCCTGCTCCCTGTCACTCCATGCCTCCCTCAAAATCTCACCCTCTCTCCTGCTAGTTTCATGTAGAAGAAGGGCCAGGGAATACAGATGTAGATGTTTTGGTAGAGGTAGAGGAAGAGTGGTAGAGGTAGAGGTAGAGGCATAGAGGTAGAGAGGTAGAGGTAGAGGCGTAGAGGTAGAGAGGTAGAGGTAGAGCGGTAGAGGTAGAGCGGTAGAGGTAGAGTGGTAGAGGTAGAAGTAGAGCTGTATAGGTAGAGGTAGAGCAGTAGAGGTAGAGCGGTAGAGGTAGAGTGGTAGATGTAGAGTGGTAGAGGTAGAGCGGTAGAGGTAGATGTGTAGAGGTAGAAAGGTAGCGAGGTAGAAGTAGCAAGTTAGAGAAGTAATATGGCAGATGTGGAGAGGTAGAGGTAGATAGGTAGAGCGGTAGAGATAGAGAGGGAAGAGGTAGATGTAGAGGTAGAGAGGTAGAGGTAGATAAGTAGAGTGGTAGAGGTAGAGAGGTAGATAAGTAGAGAGGTAGAGGTAAAGTAGTAGAGGTAGAGAGGTAGAGGTAGAGAGGTAGATAGGTAGAGTGGTAGAGGTAGAGAGGTAGAGAGGTAGATTGGTAGAGGTAGAGTGGTAGAGGTAGATAGGTAGAGTGTTAGAGGTAGAGAGGTAGAGAGGTAGAGAGGTAGATAGGTAGAGAGGTAGTGGTAGAGGTAGATAGGTAGAGTGTTAGAGGTAGAGCGGTAGAGCGGTAGAGTGGTAGAGAGGTAGATAGGTAGAGTGGTAGAGGTAGAGTGTTAGAGGTAGAGCGGTAGAGTGGTAGAGGTAGAGAGGTAGAGAGGTAGAGAGGTAGAGAGGTAGAGTGGTAGAGTGGTAGAGGTATAGAGGTAGAGGTAGAGAGGTAGAGTGATAGAGGTAGAGAGGTAGAGTGGTAGAGGTAGAGAGGTCAATTGGTAGAGGTAGCGAGGTAGAGAGGTAGAGTGGTCGAGGTAGAGGTAGATAGGTAGAGTGGTACAGGTAGAGAGGTAGAGCGATAGAGGTAGAGATGTAGAGTTATAGAGGTAGAGAGGTAGAGTGGTAGAGGTAGAGAGGTAGAGTGGTAGAGGTAGAGAGGTAGAGTGGTAGAGGTAGAGAGGTACAGTGGTAGAGGTAGAGAGGTGGATTGGTAGAGGTAGAGAGCTAGAGTGGTCTATGTAGAGGTAGATAGGTAGAGTGGTAGAGGTAGAGGTAGATAGGTAGATTGGTAGAGGTAGAGAAGTAGAGTTGTAGAGGTAGAAAGGTAGATTGGTAGAGGTAGAGAGCTAGAGTGGTCGAGGTAGAGGACGATAGGTAGTGTGGTAGAGGTAGAGTGGTAGAGGTAGAGGTAGATGTAGAGATAGACAGTGTTGTGGAAATTTCCTCTATTTACCAAATCATGGGAGCAAACCACAACACAAGTCAGAGTTAGTTATCAAAGTCCATCTTTAATTATATGAGCTCTATCACAACCCTGTGACTCTCAGATCAATTCAGTGTCTATCCATGAATTCTCTGAGATCCCCTTACACATTGCAGCTGAGATCCTTTAATAGCAAAAAACACACATTGTCAGACAGCATAGACATAATAAATCGTTCAGCTTTGTCTCCTTACTCAAACCCAGAACCATAAACCAATCCTCCATATCAACAGGCATATATCAAACTGTCATTTAGATACAACCAATTCTAAATACAACCAATCCTGGACAAGCTCACGGGGAGCATAGAATGATTCCAGACACTGCCATCCTCCTCTCCCCAACGGGAAAAGTAGGGAGTGACTGGCACACAGATACAGTGGAGCAAAAGATATGTTTATCTTGACCTCTCCCCTCTCTGCGGCCCATGCAACTTAGTCTTGACATAGAACAGACAACTGCCAATGGCCACCACTATAGTACAACAAAATACATTCTTATGAGAAATAACTCATAAGCATATCATGAAAATAAAACATCTTATCTATGTTACCCACCAATTATGATTATTCCCCAACAATAGGTAGAGTGGTAGAGGTAGAGTGGTAGAGTTAGAAAGGTCGAGTGGTAGAGGTAGAGTGGTAGAGGTAGAGAGGTAGAGAGGTAGAGGTAGATAGGTAGATAGGTAGAGTGGTAGAGGTAGATACAGTGCCTTGCGAAAGTATTCGGCCCCCTTGAACTTTGCGACCTTTTGCCACATTTCAGGCTTCAAACATAAAGATATAAAACTGTATTTTTTTGTGAAGAATCAACAACAAGTGGGACACAATCATGAAGTGGAACGACATTTATTGGATATTTCAAACTTTTTTAACAAATCAAGAACTGAAAAATTGGGCGTGCAAAATTATTCAGCCCCCTTAAGTTAATACTTTGTAGCGCCACCTTTTGCTGCGATTACAGCTGTAAGTCGCTTGGGGTATGTCTCTATCAGTTTTGCACATCGAGAGACTGACATTTTTTCCCATTCCTCCTTGCAAAACAGCTCGAGCTCAGTGAGGTTGGATGGAGAGCATTTGTGAACAGCAGTTTTCAGTTCTTTCCACAGATTCTCGATTGGATTCAGGTCTGGACTTTGACTTGGCCATTCTAACACCTGGATATGTTTATTTTTGAACCATTCCATTGTAGATTTTGCTTTATGTTTTGGATCATTGTCTTGATGGAAGACAAATCTCCGTCCAAGTCTCAGGTCTTTTGCAGACTCCATCAGGTATTCTTCCAGAATGGTCCTGTATTTGGCTCCATCCATCTTCCCATCAATTTTAACCATCTTCCCTGTCCCTGCTGAAGAAAAGCAGGCCCAAACCATGATGCTGCCACCACCATGTTTGACAGTGGGGATGGTGTGTTCAGCTGTGTTGCTTTTACGCCAAACATAACGTTTTGCATTGTTGCCAAAAAGTTAAATTTTGGTTTCATCTGACCAGAGCACCTTCTTCCACATGTTTGGTGTGTCTCCCAGGTGGCTTGTGGCAAACTTTAAACGACACTTTTTATGGATATCTTTAAGAAATGGCTTTCTTCTTGCCACTCTTCCATAGAGGCCAGATTTGTGCAATATACGACTGATTGTTGTCCTATGGACAGAGTCTCCCACCTCAGCTGTAGATCTCTGCAGTTCATCCAGAGTGATCATGGGCCTCTTGGCTGCATCTCTGATCAGTCTTCTCCTTGTATGAGCTGAAAGTTTAGAGGGACGGCCAGGTCTTGGTAGATTTGCAGTGGTCTGATACTCCTTCCATTTAAATATTATTGCTTGCACAGTGCTCCTTGGGATGTTTAAAGCTTGGGAAATCTTTTTGTATCCAAATCCGGCTTTAAACTTCTTCACAACAGTATCTCGGACCTGCCTGGTGTGTTCCTTGTTCTTCATGATGCTCTCTGCGCTTTTAACGGACCTCTGAGACTATCACAGTGCAGGTGCATTTATACGGAGACTTGATTACACACAGGTGGATTGTATTTATCATCATTAGTCATTTAGGTCAACATTGGATCATTCAGAGATCCTCACTGAACTTCTGGAGAGAGTTTGCTGCACTGAAAAGTAAAGGGGCTGAATAATTTTGCACGGCCAATTTTTCAGTTTTTGATTTGTTAAAAAAGTCTGAAATATCCAATAAATGTCGTTCCTCTTCATGATTGTGTCCCACTTGTTGTTGATTCTTCACAAAAAAATACAGTTTTATATCTTTATGTTTGAAGCCTGAAATGTGGCAAAAGGTCGCAAAGTTCAAGGGGGCCGAATACTTTCGCAAGGCACTGTAGGTAGAGTGGTAGAGGTAGATAGTTAGAGTGGTAGAGGTAGATATAGAGGTGGAGTCGTAGAGGTAGATAAGTAGAGAGGTAGAGGTAGAGAGGCAGAGTGGTAGAGGTAGATAGGTAGAATGGTAGAGGTAGAGAGGTAGAGGTAGATAAGTAGAGAGGTAGAGGTAGATAGGTAGAGTGGTAGAGGTAGAGAGGTAGAGGTAGATAAGTAGAGAGGTAGAGGTAGAGGTAGAGTGGTAGAGGTAGAGAGGTAGAGGTAGATAAGTAGAGAGGTAGAGGTAGAGGTAGAGTGGTAGAGGTAGAGTGGTAGAGGTAGAGAGGTAGAGTGGTAGAGGTAGATATAGAGGTGGAGTCGTAGAGGTAGATAAGTAGAGAGGTAGAGGTAGAGAGGCAGAGTGGTAGAGGTAGATAGGTAGAATGGTAGAGGTAGAGAGGTAGAGGTAGATAAGTAGAGAGGTAGAGGTAGATAGGTAGAGTGGTAGAGGTAGAGAGGTAGAGGTAGATAAGTAGAGAGGTAGAGGTAGAGGTAGAGTGGTAGAGGTAGAGTGGTAGAGGTAGAGAGGTAGAGTGGTAGAGGTAGAGGTAAATAGGTAGAGTGGTAGAGGTAGAGGTAGAAGGTAGAGTGGTAGAGGTAGAGAGGTAGAGTTGTAGAGGTAGAGAGGTAGATTGGTAGAGGTATAGAGGTAGAGGTAGATAAGTAGAGAGGTAGAGGTAGATAGGTAGAGTGTTAGAGGTAGATAGGTAGAATGTTAGAGGTAGAGTGGTAGAGGTAGAGAGGTAGAGGTAGATAAGTAGAGAGGTATAGGTAGATAGGTAGAATGTTAGAGGTACAGAGGTTTAAAGGTAGAGGTAGAGAGGTAGAGTGGTAGAGGTAGATTTAGAGGTAGAGTGGTAGAGGTAGATAGGTAGATTGGTAGAGGTAGATAAGTAGAGAGGTGGAGGTAGAGAGGTAGAGTGGTAGAGGTAGATAGGTAGAATGTTAGAGGTAGAGTTGTAGAGGTAGAGAGGTAGAGGTAGATAAGTAGAGAGGTAGAGGTAGAGGTAAATAGGTAGAGTGGTAGAGGTAGAGGTAGATGTAGAGGTAGAAGGTAGAGTGGTAGAGGTAGAGTGGTAGAGGTAGAGAGGTAGAGTGGTAGAGGTAGAGGTAGAGAGGTAGAGTGGTAGAGGTAGAGGTAGATGTACAGGTAGAGTGGTAGAGGTAGAGAGGTAGAGTGGTAGAGGTAGAGGTAAATAGGTAGAGTGGTAGAGGTAGAGAGGTAGAGTGGTAAAGGTAGAGGTAAATAGGTAGAGTGGTAGAAGTAGAGTGGTAGAGGTAGAGTGGTAGAGGTAGAAAGGTTGAGTGGTAGAGGTAGATATAGAGGCAGAGAGGTAGAGTGGTAGAGGTAGAGAGGTAGAGTGATAGAGGTAGAGAGGTAGAGATAGAGAGGTAGAGGTAGACAGGTAGAGTGGTAGAGGTAGAGAGGTAGAGGTAGACAGGTAGAGATGTAGAGGTAGACAGGTAGAGTGGTAGAGGTAGATAGGTAGAGTGGAAGAGGAAGATAGGTAGATGTAGAGTGGTAGAGGTAGAGTGGTAGAGTTAGAGAGGTAGATGTAGAGGTAGACAGGTAGAGAGGTAGAGGTAGATAGGTAAAGTGGTAGAGGTAGATATAGAGGTGGAGAGGTAGAACTATTTTTGTAGCTACTCTTCTCAATTGTAGCTGCTCTTCCTGGGGTCCAGCAACATTAAGACAGTGATATAAAATGTAAAATATTACATGACATTACACTTCATAACACTTTTCACAACACATTAAAAGTGTCACATATCGACAATACAAAATCCATATGTACGTGTGTGTAGAGTGCATCTCTTCTCATGTGTATGTCTGTCTGTGCCTGTGTTTCTTTTCACAGTCCCTGCTGTCCCGTAATGTGTATTTTTTTTTGGTCTCATTCCAATGCTTGCATCAGTTACCTGATGTGGAATAGAGTTCCATGTAGCTATGGCTCTATGTAGTACCTACCATAGTCTGTTCTGGACTTGGGGATTGTGAAGAGTCCTTTGGTGGCATGTCTTGTGTGGTATGCATGGCAGTGGTGGTCAGTGCTGTCTATGATGAAGGGGGACAATTTTTATTTTTCATGAACATGACCTTATTTATTTTACAGCATATTCGATGACTGTCATTCATATTCCATCCACCCAGTTCAATGTGACATTGATAGGTTTAGGCTACTACATGATACTCTAATTTCCCTATACCCACCATGAGGTTGCTAGACTTTGATTTAAAGTTTACAATGTAGGTGCACACAGCTCGAGATATAGTTGAGATGACAGAGAGTGACACATGGAGAGACAGTGACACATTCAATACCAACTTGCACACCTTGCCTGCATCTCGGTTATCTAGGGTGTAATCATTAGTCCAACAGTTGCAAACAAAAGTTTAAATTAGACAAATTCTGGTATATTTTTCCCTGTTTCGTTTGCCTCCGTTTAAGAAATGTTTTTCAAAAGAATCGGCAGAGTGAATACACCCCTGATCAGCATAAACACAGTTCACTTTCATAGCAGCCACGTTGTATTCCTTCTCACCTCTATGCACTTTCCTCCTCTCACCGTTTCCTTTTGTTTGTGGGCTTCAATGAACAACACATCAGCTGTTTGTGACCAGACAAAACAACCTTTCCAAGCCAAACCATGTTATAACCGCTACACACAGCCTACATCGTTGTCCCCATCTTAGCTAAAGTAACATCCTAGTCAAAATATTTAATATTACTAATGCGTTAGTAAATCCACTACAATCACGCAGTAACGTTACAGTGTATAGTCAGTAAGAAGTTACACCGGTGGGCCCCGGTGGCAATAAATTAATAAAACAAAAAGCTTACCTTGACTTGGAAGAGTTCCAGTGTTGTGTTGGATAGTCATAGCCAGCTAGCTAACATAGCATCCCTCTGTTTGAGCAGGGTTTTTGAGTTACTAAACTAGCCATCCGCATTTGCTAGCTAAGTAAGTGAAACTGAAAAAAACGACAATCTCTTTCTCTCGTTTCTTCTTCATTTGTGAATACATTTTTTGAAAACTGTTCAACTATTGTCTTTCTCTCTCTTTTTTTTACATTTATCCATTATTTTACCAGGTAAGTTGACTGACTACACATTCTCATTTACAGCAACACCTTGGGGAATAGTTTCAGGGGAGAGAAGGGGGATGAATGAGACAATTGTAAACTGGGTATTATTAGGTGACCGGGATGGTTTGAGGGCCAGATTGGGAATTTAGCCAGGACACCGGGGTTAACACCCCTTCTCTTACGATAAGTGCCATGGGATCTTTAATGACCTCAGAGAGTCAGGACACCCTTTTAACATCCCATCCAAAAGACAGCACCCGACACAGGGCATTCACTGCCCTGGGGTATTGGGATATTTTTTTAGACTAGAGGAAAGAGTGCCTCCTACTGGCCCTCCAACACCTCTTCCAGCAGCATCTGGTCTCCCATCCAGGGACTGACCAGGACCAACCCTGCTTAGCTTCAGAAGCAAGCCAGCAGTGGTTTGCAGGGTGGTATGCCGCTGGCAACTACTCACCACATGCTGCCGGCAAATACTTGAGTCAACTACTGACCACATTTTATGCACTGCAGTGCAAGCTAGCTGTAACTTATGCTTTCAGTACTAAATTCATTCTCTGATCTCACTCAATTTGGTGGACAACATGTCAGTTCATGTTGCAAGAGCCATGATAGGTTGGAGTACATCTTCTGGAAGTTGTTATAATTACTGTGTAAGTTTATGGAAGGGGGTGAGAACCAAGAACCTCCTAGGTTTTGTATTGAAGTCAATGTACCAAGAGGAGGAGGGCAGCTGGCTGTCCTCTGGCTGCACCATTGTGCCACCCTACTAATTGCTGTTGAGGCTACTGTAGACTTTCATTGCAAAACAATGTGTTTTAATCAATTATTTGGTGACACATGAATATATTTAGTATACTTTTATCTAAAAAATAATAACTTTTCCAATGTTTTGCAATTTTGTGTTTAAGAAATTCACTGAGGAGGATGGTCCTCCCCTTCCTCCTCTGAGGAGCAACCAATGATGCATGGGTGTCTGAGCTGTGTGCTAGTAGTTTAAACAGACACCTCAGTACATTCAGCATGTCAACACTTCTTACAAAAACAAGTAGTGATGATGTCAATCTCTCCTCCACTTTGATTCATGAGAGACTGACATGAATATTATCAATGTTAGCTCTAAGTGTACATTTAAAGGAAAGTCATACTGCCTTCTTCTGACTGAACAGTAGTCCAGTTGGGAGAAAAGTAGAGCCTGTAGGACCTGTCTTGTTGATAGTGTAGTTAAAAAGGCAGAGGCAAGCTTTGTTTAAGTTTGAGTTGATTTATTCTTGCCCAAAGATGAGACTGAAGTAATGCAGAATTTACATTGCTAATAATTTCGAAACACTCATTTAGAATAAATAACACATAATATGTGACATAAATAGAATATTGAACAATTGAGAAACATTACAGGATATTTTTCATGATGGAAATGTACATATTAATCTGTGATCATAAAATATATAATTTTTTGGAGAACCATTTAAGAGCTAGAATTACAGTCAAATGCATGTGCATTTGCAATATGATTCTATAGTGAAAAAAACATCACCAAATGGACATGATGAAATCAACACAACAAGTGATGGAAAGGAATAACTATCATTGCCCAGCCATCCCGAGTTCATCAGGCCAGTCAATTTTGCATTTCTGCAGGATTTTTGAGCATGTCAAATTTCTTATGGCATTTGGCCCCCAAAAAAGTGACTTTTGACTTTGACTTTTGACTTCCTATGAAATCATATTGCAAATGGACAAATCATATTCCTTATGCACAAGTAAAAAAAAAAAATATGATAATAACATTTTACAAAAGTATATTCATACAGTTCTTACACATGATTAATTGACATAAAATCGAAACAATTTCGAAAAACGGTCCAGAAAGCACTTTTTTACGAGGGTGGTAAGTTTTTTTTTTAAAGTTCACATTTTCGACTTTTGACTTCCTATGAAATCATATTGCAAATGGACAAAACATATGCCTTATGCACAAGTAAAAAATAAATAAATATATATGATAATAAAATACGACTAAAGTATGTTGATATCGTTCTTATACGTGTGTAATTGACACAAAATTTGAAAGAATTTCGAAAAACGGTCCAGAAAGCACTTTTTTAAGGGTGTGTGAAGTTTTTTGTAAAATTTTGCTATTTTTGACTTTTGACTTTTGACTTCCTATGAAATCATATTCCAAATGGAGAAAAAATATGCCTTATGCACAAGTTTAAAAAAAAATGATGATAATAAAATATGACTAAAGTATGTTGATACAGTTCTTATATATGTGTAATTGACACAAAAATCGAAAGAATTTTGAAAAACGGTCCAGAAAGCACTTTTTTAAGGGTGTGTGAAATTTTTGACTTTTGACATTTGACTTCCTATGAAATCATATTGCAAATGGACAAAACATATGCCTTATGCGCAAGTAATACAATTTTACAAAAATTATGATAATGAAATTGGATAAAAGTATATTCATACAGTTCTTACACATGTGTAATTGACAAGAAAATCGAAAGAATTTCGAAAAACGGTCCAGAAAGTACTTTTTTAAGGGGTGATAAGGTTTTGACAAAAAAATCATTTTTTCACAATTTTGCTTTTGGATGTTGACTTGGGTTGCATTTCCAATATGAAAAACCAAGGTGGAGCGCACTTCGCACCTGTTGGATTTTTGAAGTGTTACAACTGGCATTTGCCATATGGCATTTGCAATCAACTTTACACGAATTGGGTGGTATTGGACACCGTGTATATGGTTTGTCCAATGCCAATGACTTCCCATTCATTTTTGTCCATTTCAGGGGGGGTATTCCCTTACATTAGTAAAGACTGAAAAACGTAAGGGGCCTAGACAGATTCCCTGGGGAATTCCTGACTCTACCTGGCTTACGTTGGAGAGGCTTCCATTAAAGATCATCCTCTGTGTTCTGCTAGACAGGTAACTCTTCATCCACAATATAGCAGTGGGTGTAAAGCCATAACACATACAGTGGGGAGAACAAGTATTTGATACACTGCCGATTTAAGGCTGTAACCTTACAACATTTTTGAAAAAATCAAGGGGTCTGAATACTTTCCAAAGGCACTGTAGGTAGAGAGGTAAAGGTAGAGGTAGTAAGGTAGAGGTAGAGAGATAGAGGTGGAGGTAGAGATAGAGATAGAGGTACAGGGAGGTAGAGGTAATTAGGTATCTGTAGAGAGGTAGAATGCTCTCTCTCTCTCTCCCCCCTCTCTGCTCAACAAAACATGACAGAACACAGTAATCAGTTATCAGTTCTAGCTGGTGGTTCTGTGTTCCCCATGGAGAGTTTTGAAAGTACGAATGGTTAACACTCAGGTAGCCTCTGCTGAGTCCCCGAAAACTGGATGTTCCAGTTTTCAGGGGAAATGGAAGGAGAGCCCGTGACGCGACTTCCGCTTTTGGAAGTTAACAAAGCGACACTCCATCTTAACTCCTCCTCCGCTTTTAATGGATTGGTTGAACAGTGTTTGAACTTCCCAATACACTTTTTTTTTCTCACCAAGACCTCTATTTAGGGGTATCTATTTTCAGGTGTTTCTCTTATGCCTGCTACATTAGGTTAATACTCAGGTAAATACTACAGACAGGAGACCAAACATAGATGACCTGGTGTTACCTTAGAAGGTCAAAACATATAGACTCAATGGTGGTAATAAAGAGATGCTCTGCTTTTTGGACACCACACTCCACAAATCAAGTCCTTTAGTTTTTATTGTATCTTGATTATTGTCCAGTCATATGGTCAAGTGCTGCAAAGAAAGACGTAGTTAAGCTGCAGCTGGCCCAGAACAGAACGGAACATCTTGCTCTTCATTGTAAAACTCAGGGCTAATAGTAATACTTTGCATGCCAGTCCCTCTTGGCTAAGAGTTGAGGAAAGACTGATTGCGTCACATCAGCACAGACCTACCTGCTCACAACCCCATCTTCAGTGCCCTCATCACTCTCCACCACATGGCCTCAAACTGCACTATTTTGTTTCTCTCTATCTCGCTCACTCAATTCAATTCAAAGGGGCTTTGTTGGCATGGAAAACATATTTTACATTGCCAAAGGAAGTCTCTCTCTCTCTCACTCCTTCTCTCTTTCTTTCTCTCTCTCTCTCTCCTTCTCTCCTCTCCTTCTCTCTCTCTCTCTCTGCATTCTGGGAGTGTTTGGTGCATGCTGGGAATTGTATGAGAGCGTGTGAGTGTTGTCTGGAGGTAGATTGTCTGTTTTTTTCTTCTTGTTTTGCTTATCTTGGTGGTTTTCCTTTTTCTATGCATGATTAAGGTGATTATTTATTTGATTTATTTGTTGTGGTAGAATTAAGTATTTTTTTTTTCTTGTCGAAATTGTCCTGCTTTGGCGGGGATGGCGACCCACATGGGGACACCGTCCCTGTCACTTCTGCACGGCTCAAGCTACTGTCACTGTGGAGGAGTTTCTGGTCACCTTAGGAGAGAAGGTAGGCTATGAAAATGTTGCTCATGAACAAGTTGTCCATGTTGAGGGTACAGAGTTGCAACCTGTACCAGAGGGGAACATAGCGTCTGTTATGCAGAAAAAATATGATTGTAGGAGGTAAGGACAGATCTAGGGAGCCATTTCCTCAGACTGGTGAAGAGATGCCCAGTACGAGTGATGGGGTACAGGAGGGGGTTCAGGTGGGTCTAGTCTCCCAGGTAGTGGAGGAGATGCTCGGTACGAGTGATGGGGTGCAATTGGGGAGTGTTGAGAGGGATGTGGCTGAGGGGAGTCAGGGGTCTGTGGCCTCAGTTGAGGAGGATCAGGAGAAGGATATGTATGTCTCTGTTGATATGATAGCAGCTGGCGAGGACTCAATTTACAATCTAGAGGAGGTGAATGGGTTCCTGGATCAGACTTTTGGGAAATCTGTCAAATTGGCAAATTTTTTGATGTTGATAAGTTTGTGAGGTCAGTTGTGATGTTACAGAAGATGGTGGGGTTAGACCAGTTGAGTGAGAAGAAGCGTTTTTGCTTGAGGAAATGTGGTACTAAATTCAGTGCTGGGGTGACAATTTAGTTTTCCTCAGGCTATTCGGTGACTGTGGTATCTACAACAGAGATTGACGAGTTTTATTGGTCAAGGCGGATGTTATTATTTTTGTATGTTTATGCTCCTAATGAGGGTACAGAACATATTGCTGTATTTGATCAAATAAAGGAAACCTTAATACAGTGTGACCAAGAGGGGTGTATGGTTTTAGGGGGGGACTGGAACTCTAGTGGATTTTACTTCTGACCGCACTGCTGAAGAACCTCACCTGTGGTCACCTACTTGCCTGTCTGGTTTTCTGATGAGTTTTCTGATGTGTGGAAAGTAAGGAATGCAAAAGTTAGGCAGTACACATGGCTAAAGGTTAATGAAGATCGTGTCAGTGCAGCAAGGTTAGACAGGTTGTATGTATCTGATCACTACTGTAGTAGGGTTGGAAGGTTAGACAGGTTGTATGTATCTGATCACTACTGTAGTAGGGTTGGAAGGTTAGACAGGTTGTATGTATCTGATCACTACTGTAGTAGGGTTGGAAGGTTAGACAGGTTGTATGTATCTGATCACTACTGTAGTAGGGTTGGAAGGTGTGATGTTACTCCTGTCGGTTTCTCTGATCA
This sequence comes from Oncorhynchus mykiss, assembly GCF_057628025.1. Lineage (NCBI taxonomy): Eukaryota > Metazoa > Chordata > Actinopteri > Salmoniformes > Salmonidae > Oncorhynchus > Oncorhynchus mykiss. Next base: position 15,509,780 of record NC_143046.1, on the reverse strand, counting down.
CCATAATGTGTCTGTTGATTTTCACTTGTCCTGTCCACGAAGGTAATCACCTTATTGGCATTTTAATGTTAAATTGTTACATGATGTCATGTTTTGTGAAATGTTTTTGTTGTTTTGGGAAAAATGGAGGGTTACAACATGGGATATTGAGTCCTTGAGACAATGGTGGGAAGCTGGGAAGGCCCAAATACAATTGTTTGGTCAACAGTCTACTGGTCTGTCTCTTATTGAAGTTAAAGAGACTATCAGGACCCTTGAACAGGACATCAAATCTATTGAATTGAAGTTGCTAGTTATGAACTTACAGGACAAGAGACATGAACTGAGGTCGTTTCTACATGAAAGATTGAAGGGTATCATGATTAGGTCTCGTTTTGCGACCCTCAAGGATATGGATGCTGCTAGTTCTTTTTTTTAACCACTAGGACATTCGACATTACAACGCAAACAGATGGTCTGCCTTTGTCTCCCTGATGGGAAGGTGACCACGGATGACGGTGAGATGCACCAACATGACGTGGATTTCTACTCTGCCTTCTAAAAGGTGAAAGATTGTGATTCTCTGTGTGCTGAACAGTTGTTTCATGGACTTCCTCAATCGGGCCCTGAGCAAAGAGTTGCAGTTATGCAGCTCTCATCAGGCTGAGCCCCTGTCATCGAAGGTTTACCATCTGATTTCTATAAGCAATTTTGGGGGTCTATTGGGGGGGATATTTATGAAGTAGTGACTGAATCTTTTCATGAGGGTTCTCTTCCTGTATCCTGTCAATGTTCTGTGCTTTCATTGTTGTCATAAAAGGGTTATTTGGCTCTTCTAAAAATTGCCAACCTGTTGCATTGCTGTGTGCAGAATGTAAAATTGTATCATCTAAATGTCTCTCAAACAGGTTGAAATAATATCTAGGGATGACCGCTCTATTGTTGATAACTTTTTTCTAAAGGAGATGTTTTACACATTGCGTGTGAATGTAAACCCACAATGCCTAAAACATCTCCTTTAGAAAAACAGGTTGGATCAGGAGAAGCCTTTGACCGTGTGGACCACCAGTACTTGTTCAAAACAATGAAAGCCTTTGGGTTTGGGGATGTTTTTTTGGCTTGGATGACTTTACTGTATGCTGGGGCCTCATGTACGGTGAAGGTGGGGCGTGGTTTGAGTTGCCCCATCCCCGTCCATAGGGGTATCAGGCAGGGATGCCCAATTTCAGGGCAGTTATATTGTCTGGCAATTGAACCAATGCTTTGTTTTTTAAAACTTCTTATAGGGTTAGGCATCACCGCTAGCTGGACACCTGTTGACATTTTCAGGTGAATTTGGAGGGCGCTCAATTCAAAAGAATAATCATAAATATTGTGGATATTAAACATTTAGGTACATACAAGTGTCTTACATTGGTTAAAATCTTAAAGTATTGTTAATCTAACTGCACTGTCTGATTTAAAGTAGGCTTTACAGCGAAAGCAAGCCATGCAATTGTTTGAGGATGGCGCCCCACATGAAAATATTTTCCCACCAGAACAAATTCACAAATAGCCATTAAATAAAATCTTCCTCTGATTTGTCATCCAAAGGGTCCCAGCTACAACATATGCAGTGTCATTTAGTTAGAAAAAAATCCTTCTTTATATCCCAAAAATGCTGTTAAATTGGCGCCATCAATTTGAGTAATCCACTCTTTCAACAGGCAGAGAAAGGAATCCAAAAAGCTACCATTTCAGTCTGATATGCAGGCTTGGAAAGTTTTTCTCAAGTCCCGTAAGGCCTGCACGCCACCAGGGATGTGGCTTTTTGAAGAGCCTCTTTTTTACAACACTGCCATCCAGTCCCATGCTATGGGTTCAGCCAGTCTACGTTCATGTCTGTTAGGTGTGGGGTGTACCAAGCTGGGTCATCTGATGCGGAGTAGGAGTAGATCACTGGAGGAGCTGGGAAAAAGAGCGGGGATCCGATAATCTCGCCTACTGAGGAAGATCGCAGCTGAGGTCTGTAATTTCTTGCCAGTACTTCATCGGCAGTATGTGACTGACACTTCCAATTCTGATCAGTGAATGGAGGGTCTGGATTATGTGTTCCCTGCTCTGAATGTTTGTCCTGTGTCGGGGGCATTAGAAGAGGACGTGGGGATGCTGCAATACCCCGGAGCTGGGGGAGTTCAAGGCGGTGGGAAAGAAGGCCATGTACAAAATCTGTGTAAAAGTGTCTCGTGCGTCTTCCCTGGAAAGGGTAAAATGGATGAAGTGGTCGGGTGCGTTTGGTCCAGGTGCCTCTCCAAAAGGCTGTTGGTGGTCATTAACTTCTCTAGGGTAGTGGGCAGCATTGGGAATTTTGAATGAGAAGCGTGCCCAAATTAAACTACTTGCTACTCAGCCATAAAAGCTAGAATATGCATATAATTAGTAGATTTGGGTAGAAACCACTCTGACATTTCTAAAACTGTTTGAATGATGTCTGTGACTATAACATAACTCATATGGCAGGCAAAAACCTGAGAAAAGATCCAACCAGGAAGTGGGAAATCTGAGGTTGGTCGTTCTTCAACTCATTCCCTATTGACGATACAGTGTGATATTGGTCATGTTGCACTTCCTAAGGCTTCCACTAGATGTCAACCATCTTTAGAACCTTGTTTGAGGCTTCTACTGTGAAGTGGGGGCGAATGAGAGGGAAATGAGTCAGAGGTCTGCCAGGAGCCACGAGCTGACCATGCGCGGTCACGTGAAAGTTAACTTGTGTTCCATTGCTTTTCTACAGACAAAGGAATTCTCCGGTTAGAACATTATTGAAGATTTATGTTAAAAATATTGAAAAGATTGATTCTATACATCGTTTGACATGTTTCTAGGGACTGTAACGGAACTTTTTTACTTTTCGTCTGCTCGTGCGTCATGAAGTTGGATTACTGGGCTGAAATCGCTAACAACAAGGCGGAATTTGGATATAAATTATGGACATTATCAAACAAAACAAACATTTACTGTGGAACTGGGATTCCTGGGAGTGCATTCTGATGAAGATCATCAAAGGTAAGTGAATATTTACAATGCTATTTCTGACTTCTGTTGACTCCAACATGGCGAATATCAATTTGGCTTGATTTGTCTCTGTGCGTCGTACTCAGATTATTACATGGTCTGCTTTTTCCGTAAAGTTTTTTTTAAACCTGACACAGCGGTTGCTTTAAAGAGAAATGGATCTCAAATTCCATGTATAACACTTGTATTTTCATCAACATTTATGATGAGTATTTTTGTAAATTGATGTGGCTCTCTGCAAAATCACAGGAAGTTTTGGAACTACTAAACATAGCGCACCAATGTAAACTCAGGTTTTTGGATATAAATATTAACTTTACCGAACAAAACATCCATGTATTGTGTAACATGAAGTCCTATGAGTGTCATCTGATGAAGATCATCAAAGGTTAGTGATGAATTTTATCTATATATCTGCTTTTTGTGACTCCTCTCTTTGGCTGGAAAAATGGCAGTGTTTTTCTGTGACTTGGCTCAGACCTAACAAAATAATTTGGTTTGCTTTCGTCGTAAAGCCTTTTTGACATCGGACACTGTGGTTGGATTTACAACAAGTGTATCTTTAAAATGGTATAAAATACATGTATGTTTGAGGAATTTTAATTATAGGATTTCTGTTGTTTTGAATTTGGCGCCCTGCAGTTGACAGGTGGGACGCTACCGTCCCACGTACCTTAGAGAGGTTAAACAAACTCCCTATTGATAGGAGGACAGCTGACTTCCAATGGAGGATAATACATGGATCCATAGCCACCAACATGCATCTGGTACACCTGGATCGTTTGGAAGGGGTGTCCATTCTGTGTTGAGTCTGAAACTCTGGCACATCAGTTCTTACAGTGTCCCAGGTTGGTCAGGATGATTGACCTGATCAATAGCTGGTTCTCAGCTCTGGGTGAGGTTTTCTTATCATGACCCAAATGCAGACACAGGAGACAGATGGTTGGAGTTTAAGATTTTTAATAAATCCAAAGGGAATAGGCAAGAGAAGGGTCGTGGACAGGCAAAAAGTCAGAGTCCAGGAGGTACAGAGCTGCAGACAAGCTCGGGGCCAGGGCAGGCAGAATGGTCAGGCAGGCGGGTACGGAGTACAGAACACGCAAGCATCAAAACCGGGAGAAAAAAGAGAAAAGGCAAAGCAGGAAAATGGGAAAAAACGCTGGTAGGCTTGGACATACAAGGCAAACTGGCAAAGAGAGACAGGAAACACAGGGATAAATACACTGGTACAGAGAGACAGGAAACACAGGAATAAATACACTGGTACCGAGAGACAGGAAACACAGGGATAAATACACTGGTACAGAGAGACAGGAAACACAGGGATAAATACACTGGCACAGAGAGACAGGAAACACAGGGATAAATACACTGGCACAGAGAGACAGGAAACACAGGGATAAATACACTAGCTCAGAGAGACAGGAAACACAGGGATAAATACACTCGCACAGAGAGACAGGAAACACAGGGATAAATACACTGGTACAGAGAGACAGGAAATACAGGAAATACAGGGATAAATACACTGGTACCGAGAGACAGGAAACACAGGGATAAATACACTGGTACAGAGAGACAGGAAACACAGGGATAAATATACTGGTACAGAGAGACAGGAAACACAGGGATATATACACTGGTACAGAGATACATACACTAGGAAAACAAGTGACACATGGAGGGGGTGGAGACAACAACAAGGACAGATGAAACAAATCAGGGTGTGACATTTCTCTTCCCATCTGTTTATATTTGGGCTAAAGTACAGGTTTAGTTGAAGGGTTGTAGTTATTTTGCTTCATTATGTCGGGGTAGCTAAATTAACAATTTGGAAGACCCGAAAGAACAATATTCGGGGACAGGGGTCTGTGGATATGGTGGGAATGCTGGATGGAATGTTGGCGTCTAGGCTGAGGGATGAGTTTGCCGGTTACAAAATGGTTACCAACATTGATCCGTTTATGAGTATATGGGGTATTCAGAGACTGTTGGGTTAGTTACTGTGGAAGACTTCGGTGTTGTGTTTTTAATTGATGTGTAAGCATGGTTATTGTGTTTATTGTGTTGTGGGTCCCCAGACCCATTAAAGGTTATTTAAAACTCTCTCTCTCCTCTCTCTCTCTCTCCCCTCTCTCTCTCTCTCTCTCTCTCTCATTCACTTTCTCTCTATTTTATTTTTCTCTTCTCTTTCTCCTCTCTCTTCTCTTTCTTTCTCCTCTCTTGCTTCTCTCTCTCTTTCTCCTCTCTCTTTCTTCTCTCTCTTTCTCCTCTCTATTTCTTCTCTTTATTTCTCCTCTCTCTTTCTTCTCTCTCTTTCTCCTCTCTCTTTCTTCTCTTTCTCTCTCTCTCTCTCTCTCTCTCTCTCTCTTTCTCCACTCTCTTTATTCTCTCTCTTTCTCCTCTCTCTTTCTCCTCTCTCTTTATCCTCTCTCTTTATCCTCTCTCTTTCTCCTCCCTTTTTCGTCTCTCTCTTTCTTCTCTCTCTTTCTCCTCTCTCTTTCTCCTCTCTCTCTCCTCTCTCTTTCTTCTCTCTGTTTCTTCTCTCTCTTCCCCCTCTCTCCTCTTCTCTCTCTTTCTCCTCTGTCTTTCTTCTCTCTCTTTCTCATCACTCTTTCTCCTCTCTCTCTCCTCTCTCTTTCTTCTCTATCTTTTTCCTCTCTCTCTCTTTGTTTTTCTCATCTTCTTTCTTTCTTTCTTTCTTTCTTTCTTTCTTTCTTTCTTTCTTTCTTTCTTTCTTTCTTTCTTTCTTTCTATCTCTCTCTCTTTCTATCTCCTTCTCTCTCTATATATATATCTATCCCCTCTCTCCCTCTCTATACTTTCTGTATAGCCTGCCATGCCCTTCTCATCAAATCTCTCTCGTTCACACACAAAACACAATGGATGTCTTTTGTGTGTCATTTTTTTGGGGCCCCACAGTCAAATGAATGTGTCTATGAAACAGATGCTACCTTATGAATAATGTTTGTGTCAAATCAATCATTAAAACACAATTATTTATAAATCCGTTTTTATCTCAGCAGATGTCATACAGTGTTTTTGCAGAAACCCAGAAACCCCAAGCAATGCAGATGTAGAAGCATGTGAGTTATAGACCATTTGGAAAACTGAGTGGAGCCGCTATCTACTTTCTCTCTCTCGCTCTTTCTTTCTCTCTCGTTCTCTCTCGTTCTCTCTCTCGTTGCCCTTCCTTTTTCTCTCCATCCTTCTCCCTCTCTTTCCCTGTTGACAGAGACAGGTCTGTCAGCCAATCAGTACCTGCTTTTTACCTTTCTTTCCCCCAGAGTGACATATCCAAGATGGCTGCTGAGAAGTGTTTAGGTTCTTTCTAACTTTATTTACATCGATCTCATCACTCCCCAGAACAGCCAGACCCATTCTATTCCCCCAAAGACCTTAAAGAAGAGTGATCAGTTAATACCCGTGGTATTGATCCGACCTGACCTCCACACTATATTAAACCTCTGTGTGTTGTCCCTGCTCAATCATTATCTTATTGGACTCTCACAGATTGATAAGCAAAGTTCCTCATAACAAACACTTGTCCTCTGTGGTCGAGGAAGCGAGGGATAGAAAATACTTATCCGAAAATGAAAAAAGGACTATTTGCCTACACAGACTGATGTAAAGGTTAGATTCAGAAAGCACTATCTCACAACATGAGATTTAAAATCAAATCAAAGTCTTCACATATTGACCAATTAGAGACTGCATTTTATTCCAATCTGCACTTTTCCAACTACTTTCAACTAGTTTTGCTATCCCTACCACTCTGATGTGAAGCTAACAGGATCTATGTTTTAGCTGAGCTCTCTCTCTCTCCATCTCTCTCTCTTTCTCTCTCTCTCTCTCCCCCTCTCTCCCTCTTTTTTCTCTCCTACACTTTCTCCTACTATGTCTCCCTCTCTTTCTCTCTCCAATCCTGCCTCCCCTCTCCTCTCTTCTCCTTTTTGATGTGATGTGCAGTTTTAGGTATCTACAGGACAGGAAGTTGAAACATCTTGACCTCTCTATCTATGTTAAACCCCATCAGCAGGTTCTAACGCAGGCAGGCAGAACAACGTGGTTCTCAACACTGGTCATTTATCCGTGTGTGTGAGAGGGAGAGAGAGAGAGAGAGAGAGAGAGAGAGAGAGAGAGAGAGAGAGAGAGATGGATGGATGGATGGATGGATGTAGAGCTGGAGGGAGAGATGCAAAAATAGAGATACAGAGCAAAAAAGAGAGAGTGGGAGGGAGGAATGGAGGGGAAGGAGAGGGGTGCTGAAGCGATTCAGGGAGAGAGAGAGAGAGGGAGAGAGGAATGGAGGGGAAGGAGAGGGGTGCTGGAGAGATTCAGGGAGAGAGAGAGAGAGAGGGCGAGAGGAATGGAGGGGAAGGAGAGGGGTACTGGAGAGATTCAGGGAGAGAGAGAGAGAGAGAGAGAGAGGGAGAGAGGAGAGAGAGACACACACATACCAACTGGCCTAGCTGTCTGCACCTCTCATTAGTCTAAGATAGCCTTTCTGACAATGTGACACTGATTACTAAAAGCTCTGAGTCAGAGCTTCTCCCCTCCTGCTCTGTTTGGCCACAAATACAGTTGGCTCAGCCAGACAAGCAAGCATAAACACACACACACACACACACACACACACACACACACACACATACACACACACACACACACACACACACACACACACACACATTAAACCACATTTCATCTCATTCATTTAACAATCACCTCCTCCTCTTCTCCTCTGGGATTCCAGCTTTCATTAAAAAAGAGCCATAAAGGCCAACTGCTTGTCTTCTGCGTCTATTTAAAATCTAGTTATTGGTTGTGAGGCATTATTGCTCAGTAAGGCTTCCCGCTGCTTCAAGCTAAGACAGGCGGGAGGGTAGTGGTGTGGGCATGAAAGTGGATGAACTGTGGCATTCATTTAGGACCCATCCCAAATGACAATGTATTCCCCATATAGTGCAATACTCTCAAAAAAGATGATTGATTTTAATAACCTTTTATGGAGGTGGTCCCTGTACAGGGACCGCTCAGCGGAAATTTCAGAGCGCCACCTATAGTACTTTACTTAGTACTCGTTAAATCTCAAACTTTCATAAAAATACACATGCAAGGTACTGAATTAAAGCTACTCTCGTTGTGAATCTAGCCACCGAGTCAGATTTGTAAAATGCTTTTCGGCGAAAGCATGAGAAGCTATTATCTGATAGCATGCACCCCCCAAAATACCAGCACGACACGTAAACAACAGATTTTGAGGTAGCCGGCGCTACCCAAAACGCAGAAATAAAATATAAAACATTCATTACCTTGGACGAGCTTCTTTGTTGGCACTCCTATATGTCCCATAAACATCACAATTGGGTCTTTTTCCCGATTAAATCCGTCATTGTATACCCAAAATGTCATTTGCTGAAGGCCAGTCTGATGCTGCAAAAAGTCCATTTACAAGACGCAACGTCACTTTTTAAAATTACAAAAGTCGCCTATAAACTTTTACAAATCACTTCAAACGACATTTCTAAACCAACTTTAGGTTGGTTAAAACGTTAACGTTAATAAACGTTAATGATGTATCAAATTGATCACGGGGCGATCTGTATTCGATAGCAGCAAGTCTGGAAAACATCGTCCATTTTTTCAGTTTCACAACATACTGTGGTGCGCAACAAGAAGGGAGGGGTCTATTCGTGTTGTAACCAAGGATAAATTATTCTGATATTGATAGCAATGGTGACATCGTGTGGAAGCTGTAAGCGTTTACAAGGGGTTCGCATATATTTTCTCTCGTCTTAAACAATTCATTGAATGGCGGACGAATATTTTTGTTTTGTTTTTGGTAAACAGTTTTACCAGGGATTTTTACTCCTAAACACGTTCTGTTATAGCCACAGACCCGATTTAACCAGTTTTAGAAACTTCAGAGTGTTTTATATCCACACATACTTATCATATGCATATACTATATTCCTGGCATGAGTAGCAGGACTTTGAAATGTTGCGCGATTTTTAACAAAAAGCTGCGAAAATTCGTATCATCCATAACAGGTTTTAAAACATAAAGACATAGTGTTGAAGGGAGAGTGAGGAATACTGTTGAAGAGAGAGAGATGGATGGATGGATGGATGGATGGATGGATGGATGGATAGATGGATGGATGGATGGATGGATGGATGGATGGATGGATGGATGGATGGATAGCCATACTATTGAAGGACAGAGTCAAACTATTGAAGGACAGAGTCAAACTATTGAAGGACAGAGTCAAACTATTGAAGGACAGAGTCAAACTATTGAAGGACAGAGTCATACTATTGAAGGGAGAGTGAGACATTCTATTGAAGGGAGAGTGAGACATTCTATTGAAGGGAGAGTGAGCCATAATATTGAAGGGAGAGTGAGCCATTCTATTGAAGGGAGATTGAGCCATTTTATTGAAGGGAGAGTGAGCCATTCTATTGAAGGGAGAGTGAGCCATACTACTGAAGGGATAGTGAGCCATACTGTTGAAGGGAGAGTGAGCCATACTTTTGAATGTATAGTGAGACATAATATTGAAGAGATATTGAGCAACACTATTGAAGGGATGTTGAGCCATACTGTTGAAGGAGAGAGAACCATACAACTGGAGGTAGAGAGAGCCATACTGTTGAAGGGAGAGTGAGCCATACTATTGAAGAGAGAGTGAGCCATTCTATTGAAGGGAGAGTGAGCCATTCTATTGAAGGGAGAGTGAGCCATTCTATTGAAGGGCGATTGAGGCATACTATTGAAGAGAGAGTGAGCCATTCTATTGAAGGGAGAGTGAGCCATTCTATTGAAGGGAGAGTGAGCCATTCTATTGAAGGGCGATTGAGCCATACTATTGAAGAGAGAGTGAGCCATTCTAGTGAAGGGAGAGTGAGCCATTCTAATGAAGGGAGAGTGAGACATTCTATTGAAGGAAGAGTGAGACATTCTATTGAAGGGAGAGTGAGCCATACTACTGAAGGGAGAGTGAGCCATACTATTGAAGGGAGAGTGAGCCATTCCATTGAATAGAGAGTTAGCCATACTATTGACGGGAGAATGAGCCATACTGTTGAATGAATAGTGAGACATATTATTGAAAGGAGAGTGAGCCATACTATTGAAGGGCGATTGAGGCATACTATTGAAGGGAGAGAGAACCATACTGTTGAAGGTAGAGTGAGCCATACTTTTGAATGGATAGTGAGCCGTAATATTGAAGAGATATTGAGCAACACTATTGAAGGTAGAGTGAGCCATACTATTGAAGGGAGAGTGAGCCATAATATTGAAGGGAGAGTGAGCCATTCTATTGATGGGAGAGTGAGCCATGCTATTGAAGGGAGAGTGAGCCATTCTATTGAAGGGAGATTTAGCCATTTTATTGAAGGGAGAGTGAGCCATTCTATTGAAGGGAGAGTGAGCCATTCTATTGAAGGGCGATTGAGGCATACTATTGAAGAGAGAGTGAGCCATTCTATTGAAGGGAGAGTGAGCCATTCTATTGAAGGGAGAGTGAGCCATTCTATTGAAGGGCGATTGAGCCATACTATTGAAGAGAGAGTGAGCCATTCTAGTGAAGGGAGAGTGAGCCATTCTAATGAAGGGAGAGTGAGACATTCTATTGAAGGAAGAGTGAGACATTCTATTGAAGGGAGAGTGAGCCATACTACTGAAGGGAGAGTGAGCCATACTATTGAAGGGAGAGTGAGCCATTCCATTGAATAGAGAGTTAGCCATACTATTGACGGGAGAATGAGCCATACTGTTGAATGAATAGTGAGACATATTATTGAAAGGAGAGTGAGCCATACTATTGAAGGGCGATTGAGGCATACTATTGAAGGGAGAGAGAACCATACTGTTGAAGGTAGAGTGAGCCATACTTTTGAATGGATAGTGAGCCGTAATATTGAAGAGATATTGAGCAACACTATTGAAGGTAGAGTGAGCCATACTCGTCTTAAACAATTCATTGAATGGCGGACGAATATTTTTGTTTTGTTTTTGGTAAACAGTTTTACCAGGGATTTTTACTCCTAAACACGTTCTGTTATAGCCACAGACCCGATTTAACCAGTTTTAGAAACTTCAGAGTGTTTTATATCCACACATACTTATCATATGCATATACTATATTCCTGGCATGAGTAGCAGGACTTTGAAATGTTGCGCGATTTTTAACAAAAAGCTGCGAAAATTCGTATCATCCATAACAGGTTTTAAAACATAAAGACATAGTGTTGAAGGGAGAGTGAGGAATACTGTTGAAGAGAGAGAGATGGATGGATGGATGGATGGATGGATGGATAGCCATACTATTGAAGGACAGAGTCAAACTATTGAAGGACAGAGTCAAACTATTGAAGAACAGAGTCAAACTATTGAAGGACAGAGTCAAACTATTGAAGGACAGAGTCAAACTATTGAAGGACAGAGTCAAACTATTGAAGGACAGAGTCAAACTATTGAAGGACAGAGTCATACTATTGAAGGGAGAGTGAGACATTCTATTGAAGGGAGAGTGAGACATTCTATTGAAGGGAGAGTGAGCCATAATATTGAAGGGAGAGTGAGCCATTCTATTGAAGGGAGATTGAGCCATTTTATTGAAGGGAGAGTGAGCCATTCTATTGAAGGGAGAGTGAGCCATACTACTGAAGGGATAGTGAGCCATACTGTTGAAGGGAGAGTGAGCCATACTTTTGAATGTATAGTGAGACATAATATTGAAGAGATATTGAGCAACACTATTGAAGGGATGTTGAGCCATACTGTTGAAGGAGAGAGAACCATACAACTGGAGGTAGAGAGAGCCATACTGTTGAAGGGAGAGTGAGCCATACTATTGAAGAGAGAGTGAGCCATTCTATTGAAGGGAGAGTGAGCCATTCTATTGAAGGGAGAGTGAGCCATTCTATTGAAGGGCGATTGAGGCATACTATTGAAGAGAGAGTGAGCCATTCTATTGAAGGGAGAGTGAGCCATTCTATTGAAGGGAGAGTGAGCCATTCTATTGAAGGGCGATTGAGCCATACTATTGAAGAGAGAGTGAGCCATTCTAGTGAAGGGAGAGTGAGCCATTCTAATGAAGGGAGAGTGAGACATTCTATTGAAGGAAGAGTGAGACATTCTATTGAAGGGAGAGTGAGCCATACTACTGAAGGGAGAGTGAGCCATACTATTGAAGGGAGAGTGAGCCATTCCATTGAATAGAGAGTTAGCCATACTATTGACGGGAGAATGAGCCATACTGTTGAATGAATAGTGAGACATATTATTGAAAGGAGAGTGAGCCATACTATTGAAGGGCGATTGAGGCATACTATTGAAGGGAGAGAGAACCATACTGTTGAAGGTAGAGTGAGCCATACTTTTGAATGGATAGTGAGCCGTAATATTGAAGAGATATTGAGCAACACTATTGAAGGTAGAGTGAGCCATACTATTGAAGGGAGAGTGAGCCATAATATTGAAGGGAGAGTCAGCCATTCTATTGATGGGAGAGTGAGCCATGCTATTGAAGGGAGAGTGAGCCATTCTATTGAAGGGAGATTTAGCCATTTTATTGAAGGGAGAGTGAGCCATTCTATTGAAGGGAGAGTGAGCCATTGTATTGAAAGAGAAAGTGAGCCATTCTATTGAAGGGAGAGTGAGCCATACTGTTGAATGAATAGTGAGCCATAATATTGAAGGTAGAGTGAGACATGATATTGAAGGGAGAGCGAGCCATAATATTGACGGCAGAGTGAGCCATTCTATTGAAGGGAGATTGAGCCATTTTATTGAAGGGAGAGTGAGCCATTCTATTGAAGGGAGAGTGAGCCATTCTATTGAAGGGAGAGTGAGCCATATATTTGAAGGGAGAGTGAGCCATATTTTTGAAGGGAGATTGAGCCATTCTATTGAAGGGAGAGTGAGCCATATATTTGAAGGGAGAGTGAGCCATATTTTTGAAGGGAGATTGAGCCATTCTATTGAAGGGAGAGTGAGCCATTCTATTGAAGAGAGAGTGAGCCATTGTATTGAAAGAGAAAGTGAGCCATTCTATTGAAGGGAGAGTGAGCCATACTGTTGAATGAATAGTGAGCCATATTTTTGAAGGGAGATTGAGCCATTCTATTGAAGGGAGAGTGAGCCATTCTATTGAAGGGAGAGTGAGCCATTCTATTGAAGGGAGAGTGAGCCATTCTATTGAAGGGAGAGTGAGCCATTGTATTGAAAGAGAAAGTGAGCCATTCTATTGAAGGGAGAGTGAGCCATACTGTTGAATGAATAGTGAGCCATAATATTGACGGCAGAGTGAGCCATTCTATTGAAGGGAGATTGAGCCATTTTATTGAAGGGAGAGTGAGCCATTCTATTGAAGGGAGAGTGAGCCATTCTATTGAAGGGAGAGTGAGCCATATATTTGAAGGGAGAGTGAGCCATATTTTTGAAGGGAGATTGAGCCATTCTATTGAAGGGAGAGTGAGCCATACTACTGAAGGGAGAGTGAGCCATACTATTGAAGGAAGAGTGAGCCATTCTATTGAATAGAGAGTTAGCCTTACTATTTATTGACGGGAGAAGGAGCCATACTGTTGAATGAATAGTGAGCCATATTATTGAAAGGAGAGTGAGCCATACTATTGAGGGGAGAGTGAGCCATTCTATTGAAGGGCGATTGAGGCATACTATTGAAGGGAGAGAGAACCATACAATTGGAGGTAGAGAGAGCCATACTGTTGAAGGGAGAGTGAGCCATACTATTGAAGAGAGAGTGAGCCATACTATTGAAGGGAGAGTGAGCCATACTATTGAAGGGATAGTGAGCCATACTATTGAAGGGAGAGTGAGCCATACTTTTGAATGGATAGTGAGCCGTAATATTGAAGAGTTATTGAGCAACACTGTTGAAGGTAGAGTGAGCCATTCTATTGAAGGGAGAGTGAGCCATTCTATTGAAGAGAGAGTGAGACATTCTATTGATGGCAAGTGAGCCATACAATTGAAGGGCAAGTGAGCCATACTATTCAAGTGAGAGTGAGCCTTACTATTGAAGGGCAAGTGAGCCATACTATTCAAGTGAGAGTGAGCCATACTATTGAAAGGAGAGGGAGACATTCTATTGAATAGAGAGTTAGCCATACTATTGACTGGAGAATGAGCCATACTGTTGATTGAATAGAGAGACCTATTATTGAAAGGAGATTGAGCCATACTATTGAAGGGCCATTGAGGCATACAATTGGAGGGAGAGAGAGCCATACTGTTGAAGGGAGAGTGAGCCATACAGTTGAAGGGAGAGTGAGCCATACTATTGAAGAGAGAGTTAGCCATACTTTTGAATGGAGAGACAGTCATACTATTGTACGGAGAGTGAGCCATTCTATTGAAGGGATAGTGAGCCATACTGTTGAAGGGAGAGTGAGCCATACTTTTGAATGTATAGTGAGACATAATATTGAAGAGATATTGAGCAACACTATTGAAGGGATGTTGAGCCATACTGTTGAATGAATAGTGAGACATATTATTGAAAGGAGAGTGAGCCATACTATTGAGGGGAGAGTGAGCCATACTATTGAAGGGCAATTGAGGCATACTATTGAAGGAGAGATAACCATACAATTGGAGGTAGAGAGAGCCATACCGTTGAAGGGAGAGTGAGCCATACTATTGAAGAGAGAGTGAGCCATTCTATTGAAGGGAGAGTGAGCCATTCTATTGAAGGGAGAGTGAGCCATTCTAGTGAAAGGAGAGTGAGCCATTCTAATGAAGGGAGAGTGAGACATTCTATTGAAGGAAGAGTGAGACATTCTATTGAAGGGAGAGTGAGCCATACTACTGAAGGGAGAGTGAGCCATACTATTGAAGGGAGAGTGAGCCATTCCATTGAATAGAGAGTTAGCCATACTATTGACGGGAGAATGAGCCATACTGTTGAATGAATAGTGAGACATATTATTGAAAGGAGAGTGAGCCATACTATTGAGGGGAGAGTGAGCCATACTATTTAAGGGCGATTGAGGCATACTATTGAAGGGAGAGAGAACCATACTGTTGAAGGTAGAGTGAGCCATACTTTTGAATGGATAGTGAGCCGTAATATTGAAGAGATATTGAGCAACATTATTGAAGGTAGAGTGAGCCATACTATTGAAGGGAGAGTGAGCCATAATATTGAAGGGAGAGTGAGCCATTCTATTGATGGGAGAGTGAGCCATGCTATTGAAGGGAGAGTGAGCCATTCTATTGAAGGGAGATTTAGCCATTTTATTGAAGGGAGAATGAGCCATTTTATTGAAGGGAGAGTGAGCAATTCTATTGAAGGGAGAGTGAGCCATACTATTGAAGGGAGAGTGAGCCATACTATTGAAGGGAGAGTGAGCCATTCTATTGAAGGGAGAGTGAGCCATTCTATTGAAGGGAGAGTGAGCCATTCTATTGAAGGGAGAGTGAGCCATACAATTGAAGAGAAAGTCAGCCATACTATTGAATGGAGAGACAGCCATACTATTGAAGGGAGAGTGAGCCATTCTATTGAACGGAGAGTGAGCCATAATATTGAAGGGAGAGTGAGCCATTCTATTGAAGGGAGAGTGAGCCATTCTAGTGAAGGGAGAGTGAGCCATTCTAATGGAGGGAGAGTGAGACATTCTATTGAAGGAAGAGTGAGACATTCTACTGAAGGGAGAGTGAGCCATACTACTGAAGGGAGAGTGAGCCATACTATTGAAGGGAGAGTGAGCCATTCTATTGAAGGGAGAGTTAGCCATACTATTGACGGGAGAATGAGCCATACTGTTGAATGAATAGTGAGACATATTATTGAAAGGAGAGTGAGCCATACTATTGAGGGGAGAGTGAGCCATACTATTGAAGGGCGATTGAGGCATACTATTGAAGGGAGAGAGAACCATACAATTGGAGGTAGAGAGAGCATTACTGTTGAAGGGAGAGTGAGCCATTCTATTGAAGGGCAAGTGAGCCATACTATTGAAGGGAGAGTGAGCCATACTGTTGAAGGGCAAGTGAGCCATTCTATTGAAGGGATAATGAGTCATTCTATTGAAGAGAGAGTGAGACATTCTACTGAATGGAGAGTGAGCCATAATATTGAAGGGAGAGTGAGCCATTCTATTGAAGGGAGAGTGAGCCATACAATTGAAGAGAAAGTCAGCCATACTATTCAAGTGAGAGTGAGCCTTACTATTTAAGGGAGAGTGAGCCATTCTATTAAAGGGAGAGTGATCCATAATATTGAAGGGAGAGTGAGCCATTCTATTGAACGGAGAGTGAGCCATTCTATTGAAGGGAGAGTGAGCCATTCTATTGAAGGGAGAGTGAGCAATTCTATTGAAGGGAGAGTGAGCCATTCTATTGAAAGAGAAAGTGAGCCATTCTATTGAAGGGAGAGTGAGCCATACTGTTGAATGAATAGTGAGCCATAATATTGAAGGTAGAGTGAGCCATACTATTGAAGGGAGAGTGAGACATTCTATTGAAGGGAGAGTGAGACATTCTATTGAAGGGAGAGTGAGCCATAATATTGAAGGGAGAGCGAGCCATAATATTGACGGCAGAGTGAGCCATTCTATTGAAGGGAGATTGAGCCATTTTATTGAAGGGAGAGTGAGCCATTCTATTGAAGGGAGAGTGAGCCATTCTATTGAAGGGAGAGTGAGCCATATTTTTGAAGGGAGAGTGAGCCATATTTTTGAAGGGAGATTGAGCCATTGTATTGAAGGGAGAGTGAGCCATACTACTGAAGGGAGAGTGAGCCATTCTATTGAATAGAGAGTTAGCCTTACTATTTATTGACGGGAGAATGAGCCATACTGTTGAATGAATAGTGAGCCATATTATTGAAAGGAGAGTGAGCCATACTATTGAGGGGAGAGTGAGCCATTCTATTGAAGGGCGATTGAGGCATACTATTGAAGGGAGAGAGAACCATACAATTGGAGGTAGAGAGAGCCATACTGTTGAAGGGAGAGTGAGCCATACTATTGAAGAGAGAGTGAGCCATACTATTGAAGGGAGAGTGAGCCATACTATTGAAGGGATAGTGAGCCATACTATTGAAGGGAGAGTGAGCCATACTTTTGTATGGATAGTGAGCCGTAATATTGAAGAGTTATTGAGCAACACTGTTGAAGGTAGAGTGAGCCATTCTATTGAAGGGAGAGTGAGCCATTCTATTGAAGGGAGATTGAGCCATTTTATTGAAGAGAGAGTGAGACATTCTATTGATGGCAAGTGAGCCATACAATTGAAGAGAAAGTCAGCCATACTATTCAAGTGAGAGTGAGCCTTACTATTTAAGGGAGAGTGAGCCATTCTATTGAAGGGCAAGTGAGCCATGCAATTGAAGGGCAAGTGAGCCATACTATTCAAGTGAGAGTGAGCCTTACTATTGAAGGGCAAGTGAGCCATACTATTCAAGTGAGAGTGAGCCATACTATTGAAAGGAGAGGGAGACATTCTATTGAATAGAGAGTTAGCCATACTATTGACTGGAGAATGAGCCATACTGTTGATTGAATAGAGAGACCTATTATTGAAAGGAGAGTGAGCCATACTATTGAAGGGCCATTGAGGCATACAATTGGAGGGAGAGTGAGCCATACAGTTGAAGGGAGAGTGAGCCATACTATTGAAGAGAGAGTTAGCCATACTTTTGAATGGAGAGACAGTCATACTATTGTACGGAGAGTGAGCCATTCTATTGAAGTGATAGTGAGCCATACTGTTGAAGGGAGAGTGAGCCATACTTTTGAATGTATAGTGAGACATAATATTGAAGAGATATTGAGCAACACTATTGAAGGGATGTTGAGCCATACTGTTGAATGAATAGTGAGACATATTATTGAAAGGAGAGTGAGCCATACTATTGAGGGGAGAGTGAGCCATACTATTGAAGGGCGATTGAGGCATACTATTGAAGGAGAGAGAACCATACAATTGGAGGTAGAGAGAGCCATACTGTTGAAGGGAGAGTGAGCCATACTATTGAAGAGAGAGTGAGCCATTCTATTGAAGGGAGAGTGAGCCATTCTATTTAAGGGCGATTGAAGCAATACTATTGAAGGGAGAGTGAGCCATACTATTGAATGGATAGTGAGCCATACTATTGAAGAGAGAGTGAGACATATTATTTAAGGGAGAGTGAGCCATTCTATTGAAGGGAGAGTGAGCCATACAATTGAATGGATAGTGAGCTGTAATATTGAAGAGATATTGAGCAACTCTATTGAATGGATAGTGAGCCATACTATTGAAGAGAGAGTGAGCCATACTATTCAAGTGAGAGTGAGCCATACTATTGAAGGGAGAGTGAGCCATAATTGAAGGGAGAGTGAGCCATAATATTGAAGGGAGAGTGAGCCATTCTATTGAAGGGAGAGTGAGCCATAATATTGAAGGGAGAGTGAGCCATTCTATTGAAGGGAGAGTGAGACATAATATTGAAGGGAGAGTGAGCCATTCTATTGAAGGGAGAGTGAGCCATTCTATTGAATAGAGTGTTAGCCATACTATTGCCGGGAGAATGAGCCATACTGTTGAATGAATAGTGAGACATATTATCGAAAGGAGAGTTAGCCATACTATTGAACGGAGAGTGAGCCATACTGTTGAATGAATAGTGAGACATATTATTGAAAGGAGAGTGAGTCATACTATTGAAGGGAGAGTGAGCCATACTGTTGAAGGGAGAGTGAGCCATACAATTTAAGGGTTAGTGAGCCATACTTTTGAATGGATAGTGAGTCATACTGTTGAAGGGAGATAGAGGCATACTATTGAAGGGAGAGTGAGCCATACTGTTGAAGGGAGAGTGAGCCATACAATTTAAGGGTTAGTGAGCCATACTTTTGAATGGATAGTGAGTCATACTGTTGAAGGGAGACAGATTCATACTATTGAAGGGAGAGTGAGGCATACTATTGAAGGGAGATAGAGACATACTATTGAACGGAACCGAAGTCCTTACATTACTTGCTTTAGTGATTGTGTTGTTTACTTTAGCAGCATTTATATTTTTCAATTATCGAGACGATTAAAGAATTATTTCATTTCAAATAACATAGATGTCTTTGATTCATATTAAGAGCTTTTTCTCCAGCCCTTATAAGACTTTCTCTTAAGGATGCTGAAATAAGAGATCCAGCGAAGGCCTTGTAGACTTCAATATGAGTAGATTGCCTGTGGGTCAAAACGCAAGCAGCTTTGCAAGTGGAGCGTTTCGTGGTCCCGGCTCCTTTGAGTGGCGCTGCTGGCTCGGCCCTCGAAGACCCAAAATATGAAATTTGCTGAAGTCATGATCTTGCCGACCAGCCAAGCTGACAGCAACCGGGACCACTGGTCTTTACACAAGGTAGGCAGATTTTTTCACCGTTCAATTGCCGTTTACCGTGGCCTGTCAGTAAGCACCATTAGACCCATCAAATCCACAAGGTGTTGTGGATGATCGTTCTCCTTGTTGGGATCGTTAACAAGCATGTCTATGTCTAGGCTAATCCTAAAGACAGATATGTATTTCCTCATCCAAAACATGGACAGCCTGCACTGTGCCAATGAGCCTGGCAGAGCTTTGCAGGAGAAGTGGAATATCCATTATCCTCCTCTTCTACAGCTGAAATAAGGTGTTTTTCTGGCTTTTGTCCCTTTACTTTTGTTGTTCACTGAGGGATGCCACTGCCATGCTCTCTCTTCCTATCTGCCTCTCCCTTCCTATCTGCCTCTCCCTTCCTATCTGCCTCTCTCTTCCTATCTGCCTCTCCCTTCCTATCTGCCTCTCCCTTCCTATCTGCCTCTCTCTTCCTATCTGCCTCTCTCTTCCTATCTGCCTCTCTCTTCCTATCTGCCTCTCCCTTCCTATCTGCCTCTCTCTTCCTATCTGCCTCTCCCGTCCTATCTGCCTCTCTCTTCCTATCTGCCTCTCTCTTCCTATCTGCCTCTCTCTTCCTATCTGCCTCTCCCGTCCTATCTGCCTCTCTCTTCCTATCTGCCTCTCTCTTCCTATCTGCCTCTCTTTTCCTATCTGCCGCTCCCTTCCTATCTGCCTCTCCCTTCCTATCTGCATATATCTTCCTATCTGCCTCTCTCTTCCTGTCTGCCTCTCTCTTCCTATCTGCCTCTCCCTTCCTATCTGCCTCTCTCTTCCTATCTGCCTCTCTCCTCCTATCTGCCTCTCTCTTCCTATCTGCCTCTCTCTTCCTATCTGCCTCTCCCGTCCTATCTGCCTCTCTCTTCCCATCTGTCTCTCCCTTCCCATCTGCCTCTCTCTTCCTATCTGCCTCTTTCTTTCTTTCTTTCTTTCTTTCTTTCTTTCTTTCTTTCTTTCTTTCTTTCTTTCTTTCTTTCTTTCTTTCTTTCTTTCTTTCTTTCTTCTTCTCTCTCTCTTTCCACCTACTCTATCTCTCTCTATCCTCTCTCTTTCTCTCTCTCTCTCGCTCTCTCTGCTCTCTCTTCCTCTCTGCCTCTCTCTCAGTAATCTGTATTCCCTTTTTTGTCAAACCAAATTATTTCTTCAAAGCAGGACCTGCAGAAGCTATATCCTAATCTCCAGGTTCATCAAATGTAAATTCATTGGTTACACATTTGTTTGGCCAGCTTTATTCCACAGTGATACCAGTAAACAACTGAACTCAGAATTCAGAAAACTCGTATTTAGTCATTAAAACTCCTTTTTCAACCACTCCACAAATGTTTTGTTAACGAACTATAGTTTTGGCAAATTGGTTAGGACATCTACTTTGTGCATGACACAAGTAATTTTTCCAACAATTATTTACAGACAGAATATTTGACTTATAATTCACTGTATCACAATTCCAGTGGGTCAGAAATGTACATACACTAAGTTGACTGTGCCATTAAACAGCTTGGATGGCTTTTTTTTCCTGATAGGCTAATTGACATAATTTAAGTCAATTGGATGTGTACCTGTGGATGTATTTCAAGGTCTACCTCTGCTTGACATCATGGGAAAATCTAAAGAAATCAACCAAGACCTCAGAAAAAAATTGTATTTCCAAACGCCTGAAGTTACCACGTTCATCTGTACAAACAAACAATAGTACACAAGTATAAACACCATGGGACCACGCAGCCGTCATACTGCTCAGGAAGGAGACTCGTTCTGTCTCCTAGATATGA
This sequence comes from Oncorhynchus mykiss, assembly GCF_057628025.1. Classification (NCBI taxonomy): domain Eukaryota; kingdom Metazoa; phylum Chordata; class Actinopteri; order Salmoniformes; family Salmonidae; genus Oncorhynchus; species Oncorhynchus mykiss. The sequence goes on along the minus strand of NC_143046.1, from coordinate 15,488,581 downwards.
ACGTACTTTGGTGCGAAAAGTGCAAATCAATCCCAGAACAACAGCAAAGGGCCTTGTGAAGATGCTGGAGGAAACAGGTACAAAAGTATTTATATCCACAGTAAAACAAGTCCTATAACAACAGAACCTGAAAGGCCGCTGAGCAAGGAAGAAGCCACTGCTCCAAAACCGCCATAAAAAACCCAGACTATGGTTTGCAACTGCACATGGGGACAAAGATCGTACTTTTTGGAGAATTGTCCTCTGGTCTGATGAAACAAAAATAGAACTGTTTGGCCATAATGGCCATCGTTATGTTTGGAGGAAAAAGGGGGAGGATTGCAAGCCGAAGAACACCATCCCAAACGTGAAGCACAGGGGTGGCAGCATCATGTTGTGCTTTGCTGCAGGAGGGAGCTTCCAAAGTTGTGGCAAAATGGCCGAAGCACAACAAAGTCAAGGTATTGGAGTGGCCATCACAAAACCCTGACCTCCATCCCATAGAAACGTTGTGGGCAGAACTGAAAAAGCGTGTGTGAGCAAGGAGGCCTACAAACCTGATTCAGTTACACCAGCTCTGTCAGGAGGAACTTATTCTGGGAAGCTTGTGGAAGGCCACCCGAAACGTTTGACCTAAGTTAAACATTTTAAAGGCAATGCTACCAAATACTAATTGAGTGTATGTAAACTTCTGACCCACTGGGAATGTGATGAAAGAAATAAAAGCTGAAATGAATCATTCTCTCTACTATTATTCTGACATTTCACATTCTTAAAATAAAATGGTGATCCTAACTGACCTAAGACAGGGAATTTTTACTAGAATTAAATGTCAGGAATTGTGAAAAACTGAGTAGAAATGTAGTTGGCTAAGGCGTATGTAAACTTCCGACTTCAACTGTAGGTGGGGACAAAGTGATTAGGCAACAACATAGATAATAAACAGCAGCAATGTCTGTGATGAGTCAAAAATAGTAAATGCACATAGGCCAGGTAGCTATCGGTTATTAACTATTTAGTAGTTCTATGACTTGAAGGTAGAAGCTGTTCAGGGTCCAGCTGGTTCCAGACTTGGTGCATCTGTACCCTTGTGTGGTAGCAGAGAGAACAGTCTATGATTTGTGTGGTTGGAGTCTTTGACAGTTTTTAGGGCCTTCCTCAGACACCGTCTGGTATAGAGAAGTTGTCATACCTTCTTCACGACTGGGTTTGTGTATGTGGACCACATTAATTAGTGAGATAGTGAGATGTACACCGATGAACTTGAAGCTATCAATCTGTTCCACCACAGCCCCATCGATGTGGACGGGGGCATGCTTGAACTTTCATTTCCTGTTGTCCATGATCAGCCCTTTTGTCTTGCCCACATTGAGGGAGAGGTTGTTGTCCTGGAAGGACACTGCCAGGTCTCTGACCTCCTCTCTATAGGCAGTTTCATTGCCGTCGGTGATCAGGCCAACAACTGTCGGGTTGTCAGAAAACTTCATTATGGTGTTGAAGTTGTGCATGGTCATGCAGTCGTGGGTAAACAGGGAGTACAGGAGGGGAATAAGCATGGAGCCCTGAGGGGCCCCCGTGTTGAGGGTCAGCGTGACAGATGTGCTGTTGCCTACCCTCACCTCCTGGGGGCTAGAATGACAGATTTGTACCTTGTCAGCTCGGGGATCCAATCTTGCAACCTTTCAGTTACTAGCCCAACTCTCTAACCACCCTGCCACCCCAAAACATGTATTTTCTTGTTTGCTTATGGCCCTATACAGCTCATTGAGTGCAGTCTTAGTGCCAGCATCAGTTTGGGGTGGTAAGTAGAGAGCTAAGAAAAATATAAATGAAAACTCTCTTGGTAAATAGCATGGTCTACAGATTATCATGAGGAATTTTAATTTAGGTGAGCAAAACCCTGAGACTTAACATGCTAATAAAGCCCCTTTGAATTGAATTCAGAGAGCGAGGGAGAGAGCGAGAGCGAGATAAATAATTTAATTATGAGAGAGAGAGAGTATTAACCTCAGGAGGTAAAGAAAATGCATTTGATCCCACCATGAGAGAGGGGTTTTTCTCAAAAGCAGAGTTCCAGTGGTTTGGGAGTCAGGCATCAGAGCAAGATCACAGTGCCCCAGCTGTGAGGTGGAAATTGGGGCCAGCAAGTTGGACTACTCCCCTACCTTGTCCTGTGGAGATCCAGAGGGAAGAGAGGCAGCAGGGAGAGTATGCCCCACTAGGAGGGCCATACTTCAGGCCCTTTAGCACAGAGGGCCCTGTTCGCTGAACCAGGCATTGGACGATGAGAAGAGAAAGGAATTGGTGGGGAGTCGTTCTGCTGCATGCCTGACACTAGCACATTTGGGCTAAGCCCTAATTTATGTGCTCTCTGTCACCTTTGGGTCCGCATGACAAATGGCCCAAAACAATGCCCAAGCACCAGTCAGCCCTTCCCTCATCAAGGGTCCAAAATGCCTCTCTCTGTCTCACACAGTGTCCAGCAGACTGACTACTGAAGCGTGTGATAGAATGATATAATGCAGCCATGTTTGGTCCCCTGAGATCAACTCTGATGCTATGTATGATCTCTGTGGTAACTTGTATCTGTGCAGGGGGAACTCTAAACTACAGTATGCAAATAGGTTTTATTGTCTTTAGGAATCCAGTTGCATTGGACTCATCCCCCACTCACCCCTTTGAATGCTGTGACATCCTGTGGAGATTGGGACAGGGTGATCAGATGGTTATTGTAACTTGGTATCGTTTGATTGGTCAATGCTGGTAGGTTTTTGTACAACAAATTCTCACCTTCCAATGTTATAAATGGAATGAAATGCCTTTGTTCTGCTTCTTATCCTGTATCCAGCCCATGGAAAAAGGTTGTTAAGTCTAATATATAGGATTCTGGCTTGTTAATGCTTTGCCTTGTAACTTTAAGACCTTCATGCCTAGAATAATATTATATCTAGAGCGACTAGGCTAAAGGGCATTGTACAAGGGCACATCGACAGATGTTTTATCTAGTCTGCTCTGGGATTCAAACTAGCAACCTTTGGATTACTGGCCCAACGCTCTCAACTGCTACGCTACCCGCTGCCTTGTCATACTTGTTGATGCTATGTAACTGAAGCTGTATGCCTTCTATGTGAATTGTTCATTTTACAGTGATATTACATCCAGGGTATTAAAACTATGATATTAAATCAACAATATGACATCCAGGATATTAAAACTTTGATATTAAATCAATGATATTATATCTAGGATATTAAAACTATGATATTAAATCAACGATATTAAATCTGGAATATTAAATTAATGATATTACATCAATGACATTAAATGTATGATATTAAATCAATGACATTAAAGTAATTATATTAAATTAATGACATTAAATCTGATTGTAAATCTATGCTCGTAAATCTATTATATTAAATGTATGATATTAATTGTATGATATTAAATCAATGATTTTAAATCTATGATATTAAATCTATTTTCAGACATTTCTTGACCTTCCTATTTCTGCAACTCAACTATAGTCTCCTGCATATTGCTAAATTATCTTTATGTTTAATGTCAATTGCGGAGTCTTATAACAGGTCGCATTTGAGGTAGATAATATAGCCTATATGATAAATATTTGTTCACTACACACGCACACACACACGCTGGGGCTTGGTTGGCCTCCGGAGTGTATGTCCAGACTTGTACCGCCTGTGGCTTTGCCTCAGTGAAACCCTTGTTTTATTCCAATTGATCCAGGATTCTTCTGACCTTGAACAGCTCTGTGGACTGCTCTCTGTATAATAAATGCTAGCAGCTAACTCCAGGAAGAAGTGTTTCTCCACAACTCTCTAGTGCGCTGGACTGCTTGACTTGAATGTTAAGAGCTTTTTGGACTGCATAGCTGACTTCCATTAATCTCTGGTTAACCCTCTGACCAGACTCTTTGACCTGGTTAACCCTGTGACCTCTGACCAGACTATGAGCTGGTTAACCCTGTGACTTCTGACCAGACTGTGAGCTGGTTAAACCTCTGACCAGAATCTGTGAGCTGGTTAACCCTGTGACCTCTGACCAGACTGTGAGCTGGTTAACCCTCTGACCAGAATCTGTGACTGGTTAAACCTCTGGTTAAACCTCTGACCAGAATCTGTGAGCTGGTTAACCCTCTGACCAGAATCTGTGAGCTGGTTAACCCTCTGACCAGACTGTGTGAGTTGAATTCCATTAATATTTAGTTAACCCTCTGATCAGACTGTGTGAGTTGAATTCCATTCATCTTTGGTTAACCCTCTGATCAGACTGTGTGAGTTGAATTCCATGCATCTTTGGTTAACCCTCTGATCAGACTGCGTGAGTTGTGGATGGGTTGCCATACAGATCAGTTTTAAATCAAATCAAATCAGATTTGATTTGATTTGATTTGATTTGATCTGATCAGTTTTAGGGTGGTGTTATTACAATAGCTAGGGATGGCGAGGAACCATATGCATATCAGTGCTGTGTTTCCCTCTCACACTAACCTTTCTCTCTCCCTCTCTCCCTCCATCCCTCTCTCTCTTTCATAGAAGGGCCATAGGGGCAGATACCAGACAGACAACTGTCAGGACTATAGGGGCAGATACCAGACAGACAACTGTCAGGACCATAGGGGTAGATAACAGACAGACAACTGTCAGGACTATAGGGGTAGATACCAGACAGACAACTGTCAGGACCATAGGGGTAGATAACAAACAGACAACTGTCAGGACTGTAGGGGTAGATACCAAACAGACAACTGTCAGGACCATAGGGGTAGATAACAGACAGACAACTGTCAGGACCATAGGGGTAGATACCAGACAGACCACTATCAGGACTGTAGGGGTAGATACCAAACAGACAACTGTCAGGACCATAGGGGTAGATACCAGACAGACAACTGTCAGGACCATAGGGGTAGATAACAGACAGACAACTGTCAGGACCATAGGGGTAGATAACAGACAGACAACTGTCAGGACCATAGGGGTAGATACCAGACAGACCACTATCAGGACCATACTAGCAGGCGTTGGTGTTCAACTCTGAGGAGGCGTACAAAAGCCTGACTTCCAAATGAGAGAGGGGGATTGAAATCTTCGCGCACACACACACACACACATGCATACCCTTATGTCTCAGTTTTCTCCATCATTACACTAATGCCAAAGCAGTCCAATTTACCATACGCTCCCAGATAAACCAAATGTTGTTTTGAATAGTTGACTTTGTTACAAATTACTCATATTTCTGCCTCGTTATCAGACTCCTGTCACTGTGTATTGTTAATTGCATGTTTTCCATGCAGCTTTGTCAAAGGCAGTATCTCACCAGAGTTTTAGTGAGTTATTTTTCTAGCAATATGATGGTCATGATGTTTGGGGCAATTCTTGCTAACAAGGAGTGTAGAAAACCATTTTAATACAAGTTATATTTTATTGTTCAATCTAAAGACAGGAAGAGGAACAGAAAAATACTTTGTCATTTGTGTATTGTTACTCTAAAAGGAAGTTACTTTTCTGCTCTCTCGCTCTCTCTGTCTTTTTCTCTCGCTCTTTCTCTCTCTCTGTGTCATTCCATCCTCATATGACAAAGGGAGAAAAAAGGAGGAAAGGAAGAGACATGGAATAACAGAGCTCCAAAGAACAGGCAATAGGTAATTTCCCTTGACATTTACAGTAACTCTCACATCTTCTGGACTGAAAAACAGACTTGCCGCTAGTGTCGTCTTGGAGAAAGTTGAGTGAAAACTTTGGAACAGATGAGGAGGAGGAACTCAGAGAAATAAGTGTGTGTGTGCGCATGCGTGTGTGGTACCCAATATTTACCATAAACTATCAGAATAAAGAAAGTGTGTGTGTGCCCATGCGTGTGTGGTACCCAATATTTACAGTGCCTTGCGAAAGTATTCGGCCCCCTTGAACTTTGCGACCTTTTACCACATTTCAGGCTTCAAACATAAAGATATAAAACTGTATTTTTTTGTGAAGAATTAAGAACAAGTGGGACACAATCATGAAGTGGAACGACATTTATTGGATATTTCAAACTTTTTTAACAAATCAAAAACTGAAAAATTGGGCGTGCAAAATTATTCAGCCCCCTTAAGTTAATACTTTGTAGCGCCACCTTTTGCTGCGATTACAGCTGTAAGTCGCTTGGGGTATGTCTCCATCAGTTTTGCACATTGAGAGACTGAAATTTTTTCCCATTCCTCCTTGCAAAACAGCTCGAGCTCAGTGAGGTTGGATGGAGAGCATTTGTGAACAGCAGTTTTCAGTTATTTCCACAGATTCTCGATTGGATTCAGGTCTGGACTTTGACTTGGCCATTCTAACACCTGGATATGTTTATTTTTGAACCATTCCATTGTAGATTTTGCTTTATGTTTTGGATCATTGTCTTGTTGGAAGACAAATCTCCGTCCCAGTCTCAGGTCTTTTGCAGACTCCATCAGGTTTTCTTCCAGAATGGTCCTGTATTTGGCTCCATCCATCTTCCCATCAATTTTAACCATCTTCCCTGTCTCTGCTGAAGAAAAGCAGGCCCAAACCATGATGCTGCCACCACCATGTTTGACAGTGGGGATGGTGTGTTCAGTGTGATGAGCTGTGTTGCTTTTACGCCAAACATAACGTCTTGCATTGTTGCCAAAAAGTTCAATTTTGGTATCATCTGACCAGAGCACCTTCTTCCACATGTTTGGTGTGTCTCCCAGGTGGCTTGTGGCAAACTTTAAACAACACTTTTTATGGATATCTTTAAGAAATGGCTTTCTTCTTGCCACTCTTCCATAAAGGCCAGATTTGTGCAATATACAACTTATTGTTGTCCTATGGACAGAGTCTCCCACCTCAGCTGTAGATCTCTGCAGTTCATCCAGAGTGATCATGGGCCTCTTGGCTGCATCTCTGATCAGTCTTCTCCTTGTATGAGCTGAAAGTTTAGAGGGACGGCCAGGTCTTGGTAGATTTGCAGTGGTCTGATACTCCTTCCATTTCAATATTATCGCTTGCACAGTGCTCCTTGGGATGTTTAAAGCTTGGGAAATCTTTTTGTATCCAAAACCGGCTTTAAACTTCTTCACAACAGTATCTCGGACCTGCCTGGTGTGTTCCTTGTTCTTCATGATGCTCTCTGCGCTTTTAACGGACCTCTGAGACTATCACAGTGCAAGTGCATTTATACGGAGACTTGATTACACACAGGTGGATTGTATTTATCATCATTAGTCATTTAGGTCAACATTGGATTATTCAGAGATCCTCACTGAACTTCTGGAGAGAGTTTGCTGCACTGAAAGTAAAGGGGCTGAATAATTTTGCACGCCCAATTTTTCAGTTTTTGATTTGTTAAAAAAGTTTGAAATATCCAATAAATGTCGTTCCAGTTCATGATTGTGTCTCACTTGTTGTTGATTCTTCACAAAAAAATACAGTTTTATATCTTTATGTTTGAAGCCTGAAATGTGGCAAAAGGTCGCAAAGTTCAAGGGGGCCGAATACTTTCGCAAGGCACTGTACCATAAACTATCAAAATAAAGAAAGTCGCGCACGTATGGTCTCCCAGGTTTTTGTTTTTTACCCAAAATGTACCCCCATTATTGAGAATATAATTTTTTTTACATAATCTTGATGCACACACTCAACTGAATATCCACAATTTGCATGTTTCTATGACATAAACACTATGTATATCAAATCAAATCAAATTGTATTGGTCACATACACATGGTTAGCAGATGTCATTGTGAGTGTAGTGAAATGCTTCTGCTTCTAGATCCGATAGTGCAGCGCTATCTAACAGGTAATATCCAACAAATTCCACGACAAAACCTAATATCTAACAAATTCCACAACAAAACCTAATATCTAACAAATTCCACAACAAAACATAATATCTAACAAATTCCACAACAGAACCTAATATCTAACAAATTCCACAACAAAACAATCCTAATATCCAACAAATTCCACAACAAAACCTAATATTTAAACAATTCCACAACAAAACCTAATATCTAAACAATTCCACAACTAAACCTAATATCTAACAAATTCCACAACAAAACCTAATATCTAACAAATTCCACAACAAAACCTAATATCTAAACAATTCCACAACAAAACCTAATATCTAACAAATTCCACAACAAAACCTAATATCTAACAAATTACACAACAAAACCTAATATCTAAACAATTCCACAACAAAACCTAATATCTAAACAATTCCACAACAAAACCTAATATCTAAACAATTCCACAACAAAACCTAATATCTAAACAATTCCACAACTAAACCTAATATCTAACAAATTCCACAACAAAACCTAATATCTAACAAATTCCACAACAAAACCTAATAAACACAATCCAATAAAGGAATGGGATGAGAATATATAAGTATAACATATATGGATGAGCAGTGACAGAGTGGCTTAGATGCAATAGCAAGTAAAGAATAGATTGTGAAGGATACAGTATACAGTATATACATATGAGATGAGTAATGCGAGATATGTAAACATTATTAAAGTGGCATTATTAAAGTGACTAGTGTTCCATTTATTAAAGAGGCCAATGAAATCAAGTCTGTATGTAGGCAGCATATTTTCTGTGCTAGTGGAGGCTGTTTAACAGTCTGATGGCCTTGAGATAGAAGCTGTTTTTCAATCTCACTGTCTCAGCTTTGATGCACCTGTACTGACCTCGCCTTCTGGATGGAAGCGGGGTGAACAGGTAGTGGCTTGGGTGGTTATTGTCCTTGATCTTGTTTGCCTTCCTGTGACATTGGGTGTTGTAGGTGTCCTGGAGGGCAGGTAGCTTGCAGATCCTCTGAAGAGCCCTGCGGTTGAGGGCGGTGCAGTTGCCGTACCAGGCAACATACAGCCCAACAGGATGCTCTCAATTATGCACTTGTAAAAGTTAGTGAGGGCTTTCGGTGACAAGCCACATTTGGTCAGCGTTCTGAGGCGTTCTGAGGCGCTGATGCGCATTCTTCACCACACTGTCTGTGTGCGTTGTCGTGTCTTTGGCTATGCCGGATTAATTGATAAGACATGCTATTCTATAAAATAATTTATCCGTAATTAATATCACCTGATTGAGCTAATCATGTAAATGTAATTAACTAGTCGGGCACCACAAAATAATATTTATAGAGCTGTTATCTTCCGAATAAACTCTTAAAGACCTAGTAATACTTTACATCAATAGCAGTCAACATTACTCTTCATCCTACTTCAGTGTCATCTGAAAGTTGTAAATTCTTGGTTATCTGCAAGAACCCTGGCTAACAATTTGAATCAGCAATACAAAATTGGGTTTAATTATTTATTTACTAAATACCTAACTAATCACACAGAATTACACATACACATAATTAAATCATAACTTGATTACAAATTGCAGTCATAAAGGAAAACGTCCCTAGCGTGTGGAACAGATATGACAGTTTGTTACACAAAGGAAAAGGGCTGGGTTTGAGTGAAAGAGTGGGAAGACTGAGGAACAACGGGCGAAGCTGTGCTATAATAAATACAGTATTTTATGCATTCTAAATTACCGCCCATTTGGAAAAGGAAAATGCAATAAATATTTATTCTGAGCTGCGCTTCAGTAGGTTAGTGGTAGATGGAAGGCCGTGTTGCCAAACCGAGTCCTCTGTCCGTTGAAGAATGTCTCTGGTGGTCACTTGGATAAGTTGTAGTAACGTTGTTGTGTGGTAGATGGGAAACTCTGTCTGTTCCTTCCTAACCTGCGTTTGCAGCTGCGGTCGCTAACTCAACGGCTAGGAGGTATCACTTCTGTCATGAATAAGAGTTCAAAGTTCATACCATTCGCAACCAAAGCTCATGCTGATGTTGGCTTCATTCTGTAGTTTTATCTGAACCACTCTGACATGGGATCGTTATCCTCACATCCTCGGGAACAGAAAGTTATGTTGTCGTCAAGGCTTTATATAGGAAGGGAGAAAAGGGGTGTGTGTCATAGTTTACAACCTCTCTCTCTTCATGTGGGCGGGCCACTGAGTGAGCAGCCCTAACTTATGAAAACCCACATCTCACATTTTAGAAGCTAAAATCACATTTCATCCCATCACAAATAATTTAATTTTCAAACATTTAAATTGAACAACAATTCCATGTGAATCCGATAACTCTGATGTATAGACCTTCCACTGCAGAGTTTATGTCATCTTATCATTGATGAGAATGTCTCAGATGACAACCGAACTGACATCATATTCATTAAGTACCACCGCATATGTTCAATTGGTTGGATTACCAGAATATAGTTCATTTCGCCCCACCTACTGATGTTCCCAGAATCTCTATGTTAACCAAGTTTAAAAAAAAATGTAACCTCAGTAGGTTAGAGAAAGGAAAAGGGGGGAAGAGGTATTTATGACTGTCATAAACCTACCCCCAGGCCAACGTCTTGACAGTGTGGACCATTTCAGTTTGTTGGTGATATGTACACCGAGGAACTTAAAACTTTGCACCCTCTCCACTACTGTCCCGTCGATGTGGATATCCATTCCGACTGCATTTTCACATTTTAAAATGTAAATAAACCTACAACATGGAAACAATACCATGCGATGCCACCCAATACACAACTTTTTAAGTAATAGGTCAATCTGTAACTTTCTTTCAATGTGTGAATGTGGAATTGAACTGAGCTTTTCTTAGTCAAATTATATTTCTGTTTCTGTGCATTTCTGATGATAATATTCCATAATGACAACCGCTCAGTATTGTGTTGTTTCACTCATTACAACTGATGCTGCCTCAAAAATGGCACCCTATTTCCTAAATAGTGCGCTATGGGTGTGCGTGGGGTCCAAAGAAGTGCACTCTATAGGGAATAGGGTGCTATTTGGGACACAGAGAGAACATGTTACCAGGCAGTGCTAATCACTAATCACTCTTGGCCTGTTCCAATGGTTCTAGTGCTTCATTAAAACACGGTCTGAATGGCTGACTAACTCAGAGAGAGATAAGAGAGTGAGAAAGAAAGGATGGAAGGAGGGAGGGAGGGAGGGAGGGAGGGAGGGAGGGAGGGAAGGAAGGAAGGAAGGAAGGAAGGAAGGAAGGAAGGAAGGAAGGAAGGAAGGAAGGAAGGGAGGGAGGGAGGGAGGGAGGGAGGGAGGGAGAGAGGGAGAGAAAGGATGGAGGGATGGAAGAAGGAAGGGAGAGAGAGAGAGAGAGAGAGAGAGAGAGACAATAGAGAGACAATAGAGAGACAAAGGAGAGAGTCCTCAGCCAAAATTACACTCAGTCTGGGAGCACACTCTGTAGAATAGTTTATGGTTACCGTAAATGTAGGCTAGTCTATGGTTACCGTAAATGTAGGCTAGTCTATGATTACTGTAAATGTAGGCTAGTCTATGATTACCGTAAATGTAGGCTAGACTATGATTACTGTAAATGTAGGCTAGTCTATGATTACGTAAATGTATGCTAGTAATAGGTTACCGTAATGTAGGCAGACTATGATTACTGTAAATGAAGGCTAGTCTATGATTACCGTAAACGTAGGCTAGACTATGATAACTGTAAATGTAGACTAGTCTATGACTACTGTAAATGTAGGCTAGTATTTGATTACTGTGAATGTAGGCTAGTATTTGATTATCATAAATGTAGGCTAGTCTATGGTTACCGTAAATGTAGGCTGGTCTATGATTATGTAAATGTAGGCTAGTCTATGGTTACCGTAAATGTAGGCTACTCTATGATTACGTAAATGTAGGCTAGTCTATGATTACGTAAATGTAGGCTAGTCTATGATTACGTAAATGTAGGCTAGTATTTGATTACTGTGAATGTAGGCTAGTATTTGATTATCATAAATGTAGGCTAGTCTATGGTTACCGTAAATGTAGGCTAGTCTATGGTTACCGTAAATGTAGACTAGTCTATGACTACTGTAAATGTAGGCTAGTATTTGATTACTGTGAAAGTAGGCTAGTATTTGATTATCATAAATGTAGGCTAGTCTATGGTAACCGTAAATGTAGGCTGGTCTATGATTACGTAAATGTAGGCTAGTCTATGGTTACCGTAAATGTAGGCTAGTATTTGATTATCATAAATGTAGGCTAGTCTATGATTACGTAAATGTAGGCTAGTCTATGATTACGTAAATGTAGGCTAGTCTATGGTTACCGTAAATGTAGGCTACTCTATGATTATCATAAATGTAGGCTAGTCTATGATTACGTAAATGTAGGCTAGTCTATGATTAGGTAAATGTAGGCTAGTCTATGATTAGGTAAATGTAGGCTAGTATTTGATTACTGTGAATGTAGGCTAGTATTTGATTATCATAAATGTAGGCTAGTCTATAGTTACCGTAAATGTAGGCTAGTCTATGGTTACCGTAAATGTAGACTAGTCTATGACTACTGTAAATGTAGGCTAGTATTTGATTACTGTGAATGTAGGCTAGTATTTGATTATCATAAATGTAGGCTAGTCTATGGTTACCGTAAATGTAGGCTACTCTATGATTACGTAAATGTAGGCTAGTCTATGGTTACTGTAAATGTAGGCTACTCTATGATTACGTAAATGTAGGCTAGTCTATGATTACGTAAATGTAGGCTAGTCTATGGTTACCGTAAATGTAGGCTACTCTATGATTGCGTAAATGTAGGCTAGTCTATGATTACGGTAAAGACAGGCTAGTCTATGATTACGTAAATTGAGGCTAGTCTATGATTACGGTAAAAACAGACTAGTCTATGAATACCTGAGGTGAAACTGGGAACAACGGTTAGTGAAGTAAAAGTGTGACTTTGTGATGGGGTAACTGTTTATGTGCACTCGCATCTTATGGGAAAACTTACTTTTTGTGAAATGCTTGACTGGTTCCCAAATTATAGCCTATTCCCTTCATAGTTCAGTACTTTAGGACAGGGCCCATAAGAATGCTATTTAGGACTCAGGCCTAACTGTTGGTCAAATGTTTTGCACTATAAGGGAATAGGGTGTCATTTGGAGAGGCCTAAACTATTGCCCCAGACGTAAACAAGCACTGTTCTAAGAGCATTGTAGTCAACTATAGAGAGGTTGCTAACTGCACAACTAGCATTATGTACAGAATAGAAACCAAATGGAAAATACATCATTACCACTAAAAGGTCATAAAGCACATTAACATAACCAACTTAATCAATCTGTTACAGCCTTGTAATAAGATAAACTTTCTGCTCACTCACTCATCTATTATTGCAGAAACCAGATCCACAGTAATATAATGAAATGTTATATACTGAAAACTCTCGCAAAGGCCTCTACTGTGTGAAGGGGCTGCTACGATACTGAAAACTCTCGCTCAAAGACTTCTACTGTGTGAAGGGGTCGCTACGATACTGAAAACTCTCACTCAAAGACTTCTACTGTGTGAAGGGGTCGCCACGATACTGAAAACTCTCACTCAAAGACTTCTACTGTGTGAAGAGGTTGCTACGGTACAAAAAACTCTCGCTCAAAGGCCTCTACTGTGTGAAGAGGTTGCTAAGATACTGAAAACTCTCACTCAAGGGACTCTACTTTGTGAAGAGGTTGCTACAATAATGAATACTCTCACTCAAAGGACTCTACTGTGTGAAGGGGTTGCTACGATACTGAAAACTCTCACTCAAAGACTTCTACTGTGTGAAGAGGTTGCTACGATACTGAAAACTCTCACTCAAAGGACTCTACTTTGTGAAGAGGTTGCTACAATAATGAATACTCTCACTCAAAGGACTCTACTGTGTGAAGGGGTTGCTACGATGCTGAATAGTCTCACTCAAAGGACTCTACTGTGTGAAGAGGTTGCTACGATGCTGAATACTCTCGCTCAAAGGACTCTACTGTGTGAAGGGGTTGCTACGATGCTGAATACTCTCACTCAAAGGACTCTACTGTGTGAAGGGGTTGCTACGATGCTGAATACTCTCACTCAAAGGACTCTACTGTGTGAAGGGGTTGCTACGATGCTGAATACTCTCACTCAAAGGACTCTACTGTGTGAAGGGGTTGCTACGATGCTGAATACTCTCGCTCAAAGGCCTCTACTTTGTGAAGAGGACGCTAGGATTCTGAATAGTCTCACTCAAAGGAGTCTACTGTGTGAAGGGTTGATACGGTACTGAATACTTAGCATATTTTGTGTATAATCTTCATGGTACATGTAACTGTGAGGACAAACATAGCAACACAAGTACTCCCTATCCAAATGGTTACATCCCACATAATAAGATACCCTCACTGCTCACTCACATCCAATGTAGCATGACCCATGCCTAGAGAACTGTAATATTGTGTTGTAAGGTAGTGCAGGAAATTGTGATAATGTAGTGTAATATGGTGTGGTAATGTAGTGTAAAATAGTGTGGTAATGTAGTGTAACATGATGTGGTAATGTCGTGTAATATGGTGTGGTAATAAATTGTAATATGGTGTGGTAATGTTGCTTAAAATAGTGTGGTAATGTAGTGTAACATGATGTGGTAATGTCATGTAATATGGTGTGGTAATAACTTGTAATATGGTGTGGTAATGTTGTGTAAAATAGTGTGGTAATGTAGTGTAACATGATGTGGTAATGTCGTGTAATATGGTGTGGTAATAAATTGTAATATGGTGTGGTAATGTTGTGTAATATGGTATAGTAATATATTTTAATATGGTATGAAGATATATTGTAATATGGTGTGGTAATAAAAAAAAATAAAAAAAATATATTTGTCACATACACATGATTAGCAGATGTTAATGCGAGTGTAGCGAAATGCTTGTGCTTCTAGTTCCGACAATGCACTAATAACCAACGAGTAATCTAACCTAACAATTCCAAAACTACTACCTTATACACACAAGTGTAAAGGGATGAAGAATATGTACATACATATATATGAATGAGTGATGGTACAGAACGGCATAGGCAAGATGCATTTGATGGTTTCGAGTGCAGTATATACTGTACATATCAGATGAGTAATGGAGGGTATGTAAACAAAGTGGCATAGTTTAAAGTGGCTAGTGATACATGTATTACATAAAGAAGCAGTATATACATATACATATGAGTTGAATAATGTAGGGTATGTAAACATTATATTAAGTAGCATTGTTTAACGTGGCTAGTGATATATTTTACATCAATTTCCATCAATTCCCATTATTAAAGTGGCTGGAGTTGAGTCAGTGTGTTGGCAGCAGCCACTCAATGTTAGTGGTGGCTGTTTAACAGTCAAATGGCCTTGAGATAGAAGCTGTTTTTCAGTCTCTCGGTCCCTGCTTTGATGCACCTGTACTGACCGCACCTTCTGGATGATAGTGGGGTGAACAGGCAGTGGCTCGGGTGGTTGTTGTCCTTGATGATCTTTATGGCCTTCCTGTGACATCGGGTGGTGTAGGTGTCCTGGAGGGCAGGTAGTTTGCCCCCGGTGATGCGTTGTGCAGACCTCACTACCCTCTGGAGAGCCTTACGGTTGTGGGCGGAGCAGTTGCCGTACCAGACAGTGATACAGCCCGACAGGATGCTCTCGATTGTGCATCTGTAGAAGTTTGTGAGTGCTTTTGGTGACAAGCCAAATTTCTTCAGCCTCCTGAGGTTGAAGAGGCGCTGCTGCGCCTTCTTCACGACGCTGTCGGTGTGGGTGGACCAATTCAGTTTGTCCGTGATGTGTACGCCGAGGAACTTAAAGCTTACTACCCTCTCCACTACTGTCCCATCGATGTGGATAGGGGGATGCTCCCTCTGCTGTTTCCTGAAGTCCACAATCATCTCCTTTGTTTTGTTGACGTTGAGTGTGAGGTTATTTTCCTGACACCGCACTCCGAGGGCCCTCACCTCCTTCCTGTAGACCGTCTCGTCGTTGTTGGTAATCAAGCCTACCACTGTAGCGTCGTCCGCAAACTTGATGATTGAGTTGGAGAGTACAGGAGAGGGCTCAGAATGCACCCTTGTGGGGCCCCAGTGTTGAGGATCAGCGGGGTGGAGATGTTGTTGCCTACCCTCACCACCTGGGGGCGGCCCGTCAGGAAGTCCAGTACCCAGTTGCACAGGGCGGGGTCGAGACCCAGGGTCTCGAGCTTGATGATGAGTTTGTAGGGTACTATGGTGTTAAATGCTGAGCTGTAGTCGATGAACAGCATTCTCACATAGGTATTCCTCTTGTCCAGATGGGGTAGGGCAGTGTGCAGTGTGGTTGCGATTGCGTCGTCTGTGGACCTATTTGGGTGGTAACCAAATTGGAGTGGGTCTAGGGTGTCAGGTAGGGTGGAGGTGATATGGTCCTTGACTAGTCTCTCAAAGCACTTCATGATGACGGAAGTGAGTGCTACGGGGCGGTAGTTGTTTAGCTCAGTTACCTTAGCTTTCTTGGGAATAAATTGTAATATGGTGTGGTAATAAATTGTAATATGGTGTGGTAATTTATTGTAATATGGTGTTGTAATATAGTATAATATGGTTTTGTAATGTATTGTAATATGGTGTTGTAATGTGGTGTAATATTGTATATATAGTGTGACATGGTTTGGTAATGTTGTATATGGAGTGTAATATGATGTGGTAATGTAGAGTAATATGGTGTGGTAATGTAGTGTAATATTGTATATATAGTGTGACATGGTGTGGTAATGTAGTGTAATGTTGTATATGTAGTGTAATATGATGTGGTAATCTAGTGTAATATGGTGTGGTAATATGGTGTAGTGTAATATTGTGTATATAGTGTGACATGGTGTGGTAATGTAGTGTAAAATGGTGTGGTAGTGTATTATTGTATATGTAGTGTAATATGGTATACAGTGCCTTGCGAAAGTATTCGGCCCCCTTGAACTTTGCGACCTTTTGCCACTTTTCAGGCTTCAAACATAAAGATATAAAACTGTATTTTTTTGTGAAGAATCAACAACAAGTGGGGCACAATCATGAAGTGGAACGACATTTATTGGATATTTCAAACTTTTTTAACAAATCAAAAATGAAAAATTGGGCGTGCAAAATTATTCAGCCCCCTTAAGTTAATACTTTGTAGCGCCACCTTTTGCTGCGATTACAGCTGTAAGTCGCTTGGGGTATGTCTCTATCAGTTTTGCACATCGAGAGACTGACATTTTTTCCCATTCCTCCTTGCAAAACAGCTCGAGCTCAGTGAGGTTGGATGGAGAGCATTTGTGAACAGCAGTTTTCAGTTCTTTCCACAGATTCTCGATTGGATTCAGGTCTGGACTTTGACTTGGCCATTCTAACACCTGGATATGTTTATTTTTGAACCATTCCATTGTAGATTTTGCTTTATGTTTTGGATCATTGTCTTGTTGGAAGACAAATCTCCGTCCCAGTCTCAGGTCTTTTGCAGACTCCATCAGGTTCCAGAATGGTCCTGTATTTGGCTCCATCCATCTTCCCATCAATTTTAACCATCTTCCCTGTCCCTGCTGAAGAAAAGCAGGCCCAAACCATGATGCTGCCACCACCATGTTTGACAGTGGGGATGGTGTGTTACGCTGTGTTGCTTTTACGCCAAACATAACGTTTTGCATTGTTGCCAAAAAGTTCCATTTTGGTTTCATCCGACCAGAGCACCTTCTTCCACATGTTTGGTGTGTCTCCCAGGTGGCTTGTGGCAAACTTTAAACAACACTTTTTATGGATATCTTTAAGAAATGGCTTTCTTCTTGCCACTCTTCCATAAAGGCCAGATTTGTGCAATATACGACTGATTGTTGTCCTATGGACAGAGTCTCCCACCTCAGCTGTATCTCTGCAGTTCATCCAGAGTGATCATGGGCCTCTTGGCTGCATCTCTGATCAGTCTTCTCCTTGTATGAGCTGAAAGTTTAGAGGGACGGCCAGGTCTTGGTAGACTTGCAGTGGTCTGATACTCCTTCCATTTCAATATTATCGCTTGCACAGTGCTCCTTGGGATGTTTAAAGCTTGGGAAATCTTTTTGTATCCAAATCCGGCTTTAAACTTCTTCACAACAGTATCTCGGACCTGCCTGGTGTGTTCCTTGTTCTTCATGATGCTCTCTGCGCTTTTGACGGACCTCTGAGACTATCACAGTGCAGGTGCATTTATACGGAGACTTGATTACACACAGGTGGATTGTATTTATCATCATTAGTCATTTAGGTCAACATTGGATCATTCAGAGATCCTCACTGAACTTCTGGAGAGAGTTTGCTGCACTGAAAGTAAAGGGGCTGAATAATTTTGCACGCCCAATTTTTCAGTTTTTGATTTGTTAAAAAAGTTTGAAATATCCAATAAATGTCGTTCCACTTCATGATTGTGTCCCACTTGTTGTTGATTCTTCACAAAAAAATACAGTTTTATATCTTTATGTTTGAAGCCTGAAATGTGGCTAAAGGTCGCAAAGTTCAAGGGGGCCGAATACTTTCGCAAGGCACTGTATGTAGTGTAATATGGTGTGGTAATGTAGTGTATTATGGTGTGGTGATGTAGTGTAATATGGTGTGGTAATGTAGTGTAATATGTTGTGGTAATGTAATGCAATATGGTATATGTAGCGTAATATGGTGTGGTTATGTAGTGTAATATGCTGTGGTAATGTAGTGCAATATGTTATATGTTGCGTAATATGGTATGGTAATGGAGTGTAATATGATGTGGTAATGTAGTGTAATATGCTGTGGTAATGTAGTGTAATATGGTATATGTAGTGTAATATGGCGTGGTTATGTAGTGTAATATGGTATGTGTAGTGTAAAATGTTAAAGCCTTCTACTGTACTCTGGCACATTCCCACCCTCTGGTTTCCATTACACACACACACACACACACACACACACACACACACACACACACACTGCATTAATGTTAGCGTCTACCAGGCTAGGTTACTGTAGGCTTGTTGAGAAGAGAGGCAAATAGAGTTCATTGGGACTGTCATGCGATTGGATTGAGGGTGACAGACCTAGGCATAAACACACATGCACACAAATACGCAAGCACCCACCCACTCACTCACACACGCACATAAAGTGGGTTATACAGTGGTGTTATTGGATTGAAGCATGACGACCCAGACGGAGCCCCAGTGCCCGCTTTCACTTATCAGCTAGCTGGCAGATAGGAATTGGCATACTGGTTGTTGTGTGTGTGTGGTGTGCGCTCGTGCGCGCGTGCGTGTGTGCATTTGCCTGTGTGGCTGTCATAACCAATGAGAGCGGCGGTGAAGCCTCACGATGGATCTCAAACCCAATCTTCATGTCTGTCTGCCTCTATGAAGCCTCTGGGACACACCTATCAGACTTTATAAACAGCCAAGTGATCGTTGAGCGCTAAACTCTACAAGACCGTACCAGCTACAGTAGCTGGGGATGGGCTGGAGATGGGGCTGGGGATTTGGGCTGGAGAAGGGGCTGGGGATGGGAATGGGGATTGAGATGGCGATGGGGCTAGGGAAGGGGATGGGGCTGGGGAGATGGGAGAGATAGAGAATAATGCCATTGCACTAAAACAATTATGAAGCCATGTCATTGCAAGAACACGATTATTTGAATAGATTACAGGTGACAAAACAATAGAGAGAGATGAGTGGATGGTAAAGAAAAGACCCCACTTTGGAATAAGACCGTAGGAAATCTTCAAGGGGGTTATGAAACAATAGTTCTACGAAGGTTCACAGGCAGCTGTGTCATTGCATCAACCAAATTATTTTTGCCCATATTCAGTGCACTGTAAATGCGTTACAGGAATCTCACCCTGCAATTGTATGTAGAAAAGTTGCATTCTTACTGCACTTAAAGAGTTTAGAATCATTTGAATCGAAGAAACAGAGCGAGCTGCCTTTTCCTCCGAGTCGAGTTAATCTCTACAGGGGTGGTGTTCTAACAAGCAGTCAGGCAGCAGCCTGACATTCCTACAAAGGAAATAATGGGTCTGAAATTGACATTAATGTGTTCTAGAATGCAGCTCTGATTATCACCTGTTGTTCTGGTCTTGTTCTGCTGGCCTGCAGTGTTCTCTTCAATTCTGTTCTGTTCTGTCAGGGAGGGAGCTGGTGGGTGGCATGGATATAATCACCTGCTTTTAACTTTCTTTCTTTCGTTTCTATTTTATATATCTTTCTCTCCACCTCTCTCTCTCCCTCCCTCTCTCGCTCTCTCTATGCCTCCCTGTTTCAATCCCTTGGTCCTTTAATCTAAATATGTATTTCCTGTTCTCTGATTATGTCCCTTTCTCCAAACGCCCACTGGTTTGGCCTGGCTCACCAGGCTTTAGTCCCAAAGGTGATATAACGATGCTTTAACAAACTGATATGCCTCAGATCGGCCTAGGACGCCGCAGGCCATTTAATATCTCACAGAGTACAAAGACCAGGGGAGAAAAAAAGAGGGAGAGAGAGCGAGAGAGAGAGGGGGAGAGGGAGGGAGAGAGGGGGATAGAGACCTGTGTGAATATGAGGAACAAGCTTTTATCCCAAAAAGGAGAGTGCCTCTGTTCTCTGTTCCCAAGATCATTCATTTCTCTAAAAGAGTGAAAGAGAGAGAAAAAAGAGAGGGAGAGAAGAGAGCGATAGAGAGAGATTTCCCTAGGAGAAACTCTTTCACATGCAGATGGCACAATTCCTCTAGAGCCCCATCACTCTTTCTCTCCATCATTCTTCCACAGCCTTTTGTCTCTCTATTACTCTAGTGTATCCCTTTTTCTCTCTCCTCCTATCATTGCTGTACCACCAGCTCTCTCTCCCTACGTCTCTCTCGCCCTCACCCCCTCTCCCCCTCTCACTCCCTCTCTCCCTCACCCTGTCCTTTGTTCCCTTCACTCTGTTAGTGTAGATGCCTTAGGGTGACACTGTGTTCATATTTCAAAAGAGGAGGAAGCGCCGTAATAACACTGTGGGTTCCTGACGAGACATTACATGGTCATCAGTCTATTTTATAAAACTGGCAACGCAAGGCGAGAGGGGAGGAAGGGTGGACAGGGGAGATAGAGGGGAGGGATGCGGAGGAGAGGGGAGGAAGGGAGGACAGGGGAGATAGAGGGGAGGGATGCGGAGGAGAGGGGAGGAAGGGTGGACAGGGGAGATAGAGGGGGGAGATGCGGAGGAGAGGGGAGGAAGGGTGGACAGGGGAGATAGAGGGGAGGAAGGGTGGACAGGGGAGATAGAGGGGAAGGATGCAGAGGAGAGGGGAGGAAGGGTGGACAGGGGAGATAGAGGGGAGGGATGCGGAGGAGAGGGGAGGAAGGGTGGACAGGGGAGATAGAGGGGAGGGATGCAGAGGAGAGGGGAGGAAGGGTGGACAGGGGAGATAGAGGGGAGGGATGCGGAGGAGAGGGGAGGAAGGGTGGACAGGGGAGATAGAGGGGAGGGATGCGGAGGAGAGGGGAGGAAGGGAGGACAGGGGAGTTAGAGGGGAGGGATGCGGAGGAGAGGGGAGGAAGGGAGGAACAGGGAGATGGAGGAGTGGGGAGATAGAGGGGAGGAGAGGGGAGATGGACGGCAGGAGAGGGGAAGAAGGGAGGAGAGGGGAGATTGAGGGGAGGAGAAGGCGTGTCACTTAGTGATTCCAGAATGTATCTAAAATAACATTGTTCATCCACACTACCTCCATTACCCTTCACTTACTACCTCCTCTCCCTTATCTCTCTACCTCTTTATCTCTGCACTCTCACCTCTGCTGTGTATGCTACTGGCTTCCATTTTGTAACATGTCATGCTGTGTTGTATTGGTTATGCCGTAGAGATTATATATGTTATCCTACTCCTAAACCCCAGAGGAGGTTATGTATATGGACTATAGGCTACAGTATATTGATTAAAGACGGACAGGAGGAGTTAAACATCATAGGTTCTCTTGTCTCCCTCTGGACGTGGCTCTCCCTACCTCTCGCTCTCGCTTTGCTTTTATCTCTCACCCTCTCTCCTTCTGCATATCTCTCACCCGCACCCTCACTCTCTCTCTCCATCCCTTCTCGCTCTATTCCTCTCTCTCTCCTAACCACCCATCAAACCAGGAACATTCCCAGAACATTAATTAAGATTCACATTAAGTTCTAGTTAGATTTTTATCCAACATTAGGATGTTAGCATCCCAAAAACATATTTTTAATCAAATATACCTGGAATGTTCTCCTGACGTTCACAAAAATGTTGTGCACAACATCTGTAACAACCAACACGTAACTTTCCCCAAAAGTTGTCATTAGATTTTCAGGTACTGTAATAACACAACGTAGCAGTAATGTTTTCCCAGCAAACCAATATAGGTTATGTGAAAGTTCCCAGAACAATCGCTAGTTTGTCCTGAGCGACCTACAAAATAGGGTTAAATGCCTTGCACAAGGGAACATCTACAGAATTTTTACCTAGTCGGCTCAGGAATTCAAACCAGCATCCTTTTGGTTACTGGCCGAACGCTATTAACCCCTGACATGCTAGCTGCCGGTATAAAGCATTCGTCTGATGTAGCAAGAACCTTCCCAGAACACATTTAGTTTGTTCTTTAAAGGCTCCCAGAATGTTTTGCTACATTGTGGGAACAGTCTGGTGGGTACATTGTGGGGACTTTGCAGAAGATGTGTTCCCAAAAAGAAAGAAAAATGTCCCGTTTTGTGAATGACAATATTCACCTAATGTTACAGGAATGTTCCCAGAACACATTTCCCAGAATATATCAGTAGGTTGTGGGAACATTGTCAGGATATGACAAGAGGTTCCCGATACATTAAAACTGTCAGATAATGTTTGCATCAGGGTGCACAAAACATTGCTTTAATGTTGGAAGAATCTTGACAGAACAGCCTTTTTTTGTTATTTAAAGGTTCCCAAAACATTTCATTAGGTTGTGGGAAGAGGTTGGGAACATCAGGTGAATGTTTGTTGCACCCTACAAGAACCACTGCAGAATCATCTGCAGAACTGGACTGTTTGTGTCTTTTGGGAATGAATCTTTTGGATGTCACCTCAATGTTCTTACCAGACTGTTCCCAGAACTAATGAAATATTCTGGGAACCTTTAATGAATAGATTAAATGTGTTCTAGAATGTTCTTGCCACATGAGGCAAATGTTTGAAACAAACCGTCTTTAATCATCAGCAAGACTGGACAGTGTTTGTGTTATGAGAACATTTGCCCTGACCTAACAAATGTTTTGGGAAATGTCTCCAAGTCAAACACTCTCCATCGTGTCCACTTCTTAACACTGGCCCACATACTGCTCTGTAAGATCACAAAGCACCCACTCCACTCCACTCCACTCCACTCCACTCTCCACTCCACTCCCAGGTTGAATCCCAGTTGGCACCTTAACCATACATAGTGCTCTACATTTAACCAAGACCCTATGGGCCATGATAAAAAGTAGTGCACTATATAGGAAAAATGGTGCTGTAATTAACTATTAGTGACCCATTTCAGCGTAATGGTTTCACTGTAGTGTTACGAGAGCATAGGAGGCTCCCCAGCTGATACGATCCCCAGCCCGATGCACTTTGATGACAGAGACAGGCTTTGAAGATCAAAGTGGAGGAGACTTTGCTGAGAATGCTGTTTGCTTTGGCTGACGAGGAGGCGTGGAGGAATGTGGAGAGAGAGAGAGAGAGAGAGAGAGAGAGAAAAAAAAAAAGTTCAGAATGGAGAGAGCATGAGAGAAAGAAACGCAGTACTCAGACATAATTGAAGCAGGCGCACTGTGTATGTCAACAATTTGCTGTTATTGATGCATTTCCAGCTTCTTAGAGAGAGGAACGGAACAACTTAGAATTGTTAGCGAAAAAGTAAGCATCAAATTAAGCATCAAACAAAGTCTTACATGTAATTTACAATTCCCTTAAATGGCACAAAAACTACCAGCAGCACAGTAGATTATGGTGTAATGGAGGGCTATTAAGGAGAGAACACTCTCAGAAAAGCACTCATGTAAATGTATCTTGTAGTACCAGATTGGCCTGAGGCTTGAGGGGGCAGCACTGCTGGAGCAGAACCGGTGGGCTAGTTAGTCCAAAGCAGTGGTCACCAACTGGTCGATCGCGAACTCCAAGGCATTCCTAGTCGATCAAACATTTCTGTAAAAAATAAGAACGATAAAGCCTTGTGTTCCAATCGCTGTTGGCAGTAGGTGCACTTCATTTATCAGCCCTAGTGCCAGGAAGGCCGTGCAATTCAAGTGCACATATAGGCCTAACACTGGCTAATCAGATAGTTTAAATCACTGTGTCTGTACAGTTTCCTTCAACCATAGACTCTAAAAAGAAGCCTCGAACGCACAGCAAGTTGATACTGTGAAATACCATGACTAGAGAGAGAGACTAAACGAATGCAACAAAAAATCTGCAGTTTTAAATTAATGAACAAGTTCATGTTTAAGTTGTTATTCAATACTGTTTACACTTTGTTCTACACTTTTAGTAGCCATAAAATGCACGTTCTCTGTCACGTTGTATAAATGACTGGAGACAGGAGCAGGAATAATACTCCATCCAAAAATACAACATGTCATAAAAAGCATGGGGGCGAAGCCCAAATCAAACACGTATACAGAAACACAGGGATGTAACCCAAACTAAGGGGTGAGGTTGATCCACTAATAAATACACAGGGATGTAACCCAAACTAAGGGGTGAGGTTGATCCACTAATAAATACACAGGGATGTAACCCAAACTAAGGGGTGAGGTTGATTGTAAGGGCGTTCGTCTGTAGGAGGAAGAGAAGCGGACCAAAGCGCAGCGTGGTGGTTATTCATGTTTTAATAAATCGCTACACATGAACAAACTAACAAAAACAAGAAATGTGAAAACGCAAAACAGTCCTATCCTGTGACACCAAACACAGTGACAGGAACAATCACCCACAAACACACAGTGAAACCCAGGCTACCTAAGTATGGTTCTCAATCAGAGACAACTAATGACACCTGCCTCTGATTGAGAACCATACTAGGCCGAAAACATAGAAATGCCCCAAAACACAGAAAAACAAACATAGACTGCCCACCCAACTCACGCCCTGACCATACTAAATAAATACAAAACAACAGAAATAGAGGTCAGAACGTGACAGTACCCCCCCCCCAAAGGTGCGGACTCCGGCCGCAAAACCTTGACCTATAGGGGAGGGTCTGGGTGGGCGTCTGTCCGCGGTGGCGGCTCTGGCGCGGGACGCGGACCCCACTTCACCATTGTCTTAGTCCGCCTTATTGTCCGCCTCCCTGGCTTACTCACCATGACCACCCCTCTCAATGACCCCACTGGACAGAGGGGCTGCTCGGGACAGAGGGGCAGCTCGGGACAGAGGTGAAGCAGCTGCTCGGGACAGAGGGGCGATAGCAGCTCGGGACAGAGGGCCGATAGCAGTTCGGGACAGAGGGGCGATAGCAGCTCGGGACAGAGGGGCGGCAGCTGCTCGGGACAGAGGGGCAGCTGCTCGGGACAGAGGGACAGCTGCTCGGGACAGAGGGACAGCTGCTCGGGACAGAGGGACAGCTGCTCGGGACAGAGGGACAGCTGCTCGGGACAGAGGGGCGGCAGCAGCTCGGGACAGAGGGGCGACAGCTGCTCTGGACAGAGGGGCAGCTGCTCGGGCGGCCCCTGGCTGACTGACGGCACTGGCGGCCCCTGGCTTACTGGCGGCACTGGCGGCCCCTGGCTTACTGGCGGCCCCTGGCTGACTGGCGGCCCCTGGCTTACTGGCGGCACTGGCGGCCCCTGGCTGACTGGCGGCACTGGCGGCCCCTGGCTGACTGGCGGCACTGGCGGCCCCTGGCTGACTGGCGGCACTGGCGGCCCCTGGCTGACTGGCGGCACTGGCGGCCCCTGGCTGACTGGCGGCACTGGCGGCCCCTGGCTGACTGGCGGCACTGGCGGCCCCTGGCTGACTGGCGGCACTGGCGGCCCCTGGCTGACGGGCGGCACTGGCGGCCCCTGGCTGACGGGCGGCACTGGCGGCCCCTGGCAGACGGGCGGCACTGGCGGCTCCTGGCAGACGGGCGGCACTGGCGGCTCCTGGCAGACGGGCGGCACTGGCGGCGCTGGGCAGACGGGCGGCACTGGCGGCGCTGGGCAGACGGGCGGCGTTGGCGGCACTGGGCAGACGGGCGGCGTTGGCGGCGCTGGGCAGACGGGAAGCTCAGCTGGCGCTGGGCAGACGGGAAGCTCCGGCAACGCTGGAGAAAAGGAAGGCCCTGGTAGCGCCGGAGAGGCTGGAGACTCCGTCAGCGGCGCCGGACAGGCGGGAGGCTCCGGCAGCGGCGCCGGACAGGCGGGAGGCTCCGGCAGCGGCGCCGGACAGGCGGGAGGCTCCGGCAGAGGCGCCGGACAGGCGGGAGGCTCCGGCAGAGGCGCCGGACAGGCGGGAGGCTCCGGCAGAGGCGCCGGACAGGCGGGAGGCTCCGGCAGAGGCGCCGGACAGGCGGGAGGCTCCGGCAGAGGCGCCGGACAGGCGGGAGGCTCCGGCAGCGGCGCCGGACAGGCGAGAGGCTCCGGCAGAGGCGCCGGACAGGTGGGAGGCTCCGGCAGCGCTGGAGAGGAGGAAGGCTCTGGTAGCGCCGGAGAGGCGGGAGACTCCGGCAGCGCTGGAGAGGAGAGAGCCCCTGCAAGGATGGGCCGGAGAGACAGCCTGGTACGGGGAGCTGCCACCGGAGGGCTGGTGCGTGGAGGTGGTGACGGATAGACCGGGCCGTGCAGGCGCACTGGAGCTCTTGAGCACCGAGCCTGCCCAACCTTACCCGGTTGGATGGTCCCGGTCGCCCTGCCAGTGCGGCGAGGTGGAATAGCCCGCACTGGGCTATGCAGGCGAACCGGGGACACCGTGCGCAAGGCTGGTGCCATGTAAGCCGGCCCAAGGAGACGCACTGGAGACCAGATGCGTAGAGCCGGCTTCATGGCACTTGGCTCGATGCCCACTCTAGCCCGGCCGATACGCGGAGCTGGAATGTACCGCACCGGGCTGTGTACCCGCACTGGGGACACCGTGCGCTCCACAGCATAACACGGTGCCTGCCCGGTCTCTCTAGCCCCCCGGTAACCACAGGAAGTTGGCTCAGGTCTCCTACCTGGCGTAGCCATACTCCCTGTTAGCCCCCCCCCCCAAGAAATTTTTGGGGCTGACTCCCGGGCTTCCTTGCCAACCGTGTTCCCTCATATCGCCGGCTCCTCTCTCCGGCTGCCTCTGCTCTCCTCGCTGCCTCCACCTGTTCCCATGGAAGGCGATCCTTTCCCGCCAGGATCTCCTCCCATGTGTAGCAACCCTTGCCGTCCAACACATCATCCCAAGTCCATTCCTCCTTGTGCCGCTGTTGCCCGTTACCACGCCGCTTGGTCCTGTTGTGGTGGGTGATTCTGTAAGGGCGTTCGTCTGTAGGAGGAAGAGAAGCGGACCAAAGCGCAGCGTGGTGGTTATTCATGTTTTAATAAATCGCTACACATGAACAAACTAACAAAAACAAGAAATGTGAAAACGCAAAACAGTCCTATCCTGTGACACCAAACACAGTGACAGGAACAATCACCCACAAACACACAGTGAAACCCAGGCTACCTAAGTATGGTTCTCAATCAGAGACAACTAATGACACCTGCCTCTGATTGAGAACCATACTAGGCCGAAAACATAGAAATGCCCCAAAACACAGAAAAACAAACATAGACTGCCCACCCAACTCACGCCCTGACCATACTAAATAAATACAAAACAACAGAAATAGAGGTCAGAATGTGACATTGATCCACTAATAAATACACAGGGATGTAACCCAAACTAAGGGGTGAGGTTGATCCACTAATAAATACACAGGGATGTAACCCAAACTAAGGGGTGAGGTTAATCCACTAATAAATACACAGGGATGTAACCCAAACTAAGGGGTGAGGTTAATCCACTAATAAATACACAGGGATGTAACCCAAACTAAGGGGTGAGGTTAATCCACTAATAAATACACAGGGATGTAACCCAAACTAAGGGGTGAGGTTAATCCACTAATAAATACACAGGGATGTAACCCAAACTAAGGGGTGAGGTTAAACCTCTAATAAATACACGGGACGAGACCCATAATAACAAGTGTGTAACAATACACAGGACGAGACCCATAATAACAAGTGTGTAACAATACACAGCTGGTAGTCTGGCTTTTTTATGTCGTTTTCAGAGCAGTGGCTTCTTCCTTGCTGAGTGGCCTATGTCAATATAGGACTTGTTTTACTGTGGATAATGATACTTTTATACCTGTTTCCTCCGGCATCTTCAGCATCTTTGTTCTGGTGATTTTTTTTCCCTTTTCGCACCAAAGTACGTTCATCTCTAGTAGACAGAACGCGTCTCCTTCCTGAGCGGTATGACGGCTGCATGGTTCCATGGTGTTTATAGTTGCATACTATTGTTTGTACAGATGAACGTGGTACATTCAGGTGTTTGGAAATTGTTCCAAACGGATGAACCAAGAATTGTGGAGGTCTACATTTATTTTCTGAGATCTTGGCAGATTTCTTTTGATTTTCCCATGATGTCAAGCAAAGAGGCACTGAGTTTGAAGGTAGGCCTTGAAATACATCCACAGCTACACCTCCAATTGACACAAATTATGTCAATTAGCCTATCAGAAGCTTCTAAAGCCATGACAGCGTTTTCTGGAATTTTTCAAGCTGTTTAAAGGCACAGTCAATTTAGTATATGTCAACTTCTGACCCACTGGAATTGTGATACAGTGAATTATAAGTGAAATAATCTGTCTGTAAACAATTGTTGGAAACAAGTTTTAATGACTCCAACCTCAGTGTATGTAAACTTACAACTTCAACAGTATATACAATTACTAATCAGGGGGGAATGGGAACCAGGTGTGCGAAATTAGAAAGTTCAGTGGCGCCTATAGGCTGGTGATGTAGACCTCTAGAACTGGTGCACGGAATGAGCATTAGTTCCGGGAGATCCGTTACAGTACCCCCCCCAGACTCGCTGCAGGGGACAACATCGACCTCGAGAACGACCACAGGGACATGGTGCGGGTCTGTCAGGGCCAGTTGCAGCGGCGCCTCCTACAACAGAACTGTTTTTAATTGGTTCATGTTGCATAGGCTTACGTTTTTTAAGTCAGGTAAGTAAAAAATCAGAGCGATGGATCTCGGCTTGCATTTTAAGTCAGGAAGTGATCTTGACTCAGAAAAGGTTGGTGACCACTGATGTAGCCAGCCTTACAGAGAGCAAGAGAGAGAGAAAGAGAGAGAGAGGGAAAGATAAAGAATGATAGCGGGAGAGAGAGAGAGGGGGATAGAGAGAGGGAGAGGGAGAGAGAGAGAGAGAGAGAGAGAGAGAGAGAGGGAAAGAGAAAGAAAGATAGCGGTAGAGAGAGAGAGGGGGATAGAGGGAGAGAGAGAAAGACAGCGGGAGAGAGAGAGAGAGAGAGAGGGGGATAGAGAGAGAGAGAGAAAGATAGTGGGAGAGAGAGGGGGGGGGATAGAGGGAGAGAGAGAAAGACAGTGGGAGAGAGAGAGAGGGGGATAGAGGGAGAGAGAGAAAGACAGTGGGAGAGAAAGAGAGGGGGATAGAGAGAGAGAGAGAGAAAGCGGGAGAGAGAGAGAGGGGGATTGAGAGAGAGAGAGAGAGAGAAAGACAGTGGGAGAGAGAGAGAGGGGGGTAGAGAGAGAGAGAGAAAGATAGCGGGAGAGAGAGAGGGGGATAGAGAGAGAGAGAGAGAGAGAGAGAGAGAGAGAGTTGTGCTTGTGACTGTGAGTGACAGCATTCATGTGCATGTGCGACCGTAAAAGTATGTGTGTGTTAGTTTGTGCACGCATATGACTCTCTGTGTGTGTTATCATTTAACACCACTATGCTATAGCCCCAGTCATGTACTATAATAAACCAGTTAACACCACTATACTATAGCCCCAGTCATGTACTAGAATAACCCAGTTAACACCACTATACTACAGCCCCAGTCATGTACTATAATAAACCAGTTAACACCACTATACTACAGCCCCAGTCATGTACTATAATAAACCAGTTAACACCACTATACTGCAGCACCAGTAATGTACTATAATAAACCAGTTAACACCACTATACTACAGCACCAGTCATGTACTATAATAAACCAGTTAACACCACTATACTACAGCCCCAGTCATGTACTAGAATAAACCAGTTAACACCACTATACTACAGCCCCAGTCATGTACTATAATAAACCAGTTAACACCACTATACTACAGCACCAGTCATGTACTATAATAAACCAGTTAACACCACTATACTACAGCCCCAGTCATGTACTAGAATAAACCAGTTAACACCACTATACTACAGCCCCAGTCATGTACTATAATAAACCAGTTAACACCACTATACTACAGCACCAGTCATGTACTATAATAAACCAGTTAACACCACTATACTACAGCCCCAGTCATGTACTAGAATAAACCAGTTAACACCACTGTACTACAGCCCCTGTCATGTACTATAATAAACCAGTTAACACCACTATACTACAGCACCAGTCATGTACTATAATAAACCAGTTAACACCACTATACTACAGCCCCAGTCATGTACTATAATAAACCAGTTAACACCACTATACTACAGCCCCAGTCATGTACTAGAATAAACCAGTTAACACCACTATACTACAGCCCCAGTCATGTACTAGAATAAACCAGTTAACACCACTATACTACAGCCCCAGTCATGTACTATAATAAACCAGTTAACACCACTATACTACAGCCCCAGTCATGTACTATAATAAACCAGTTAACACCACTATACTACAGCCCCAGTCATGTACTATAATAAACCAGTTAACACCACTATACTACAGCACCAGTCATGTACTATAATAAACCAGTTAACACCACTATACTACAGCCCCAGTCATGTACTATAATAAACCAGTTAACACCACTATACTACAGCACCAGTCATGTACTATAATAAACCAGTTAACACCACTATACTACAGCCCCAGTCATGTACTATAATAAACCAGTTAACACCACTATACTACAGCACCAGTAATGTACTATAATAAACCAGTTAACACCACTATACTACAGCACCAGTCATGTACTATAATAAACCAGTTAACACCACTATACTACAGCCCCAGTCATGTACTATAATAAACCAGTTAACACCACTATACTACAGCCCCATTCATGTACTATAATAAACCAGTTAACACCACTATACTACAGCCCCAGTCATGTACTATATTAAACCAGTTAACACCACTATGCTATAGCCCCAGTCATGTACTATAATAAACCAGTTAACACCACTATACTACAGCCCCAGTCATGTACTATAATAAACCAGTTAACACCACTATACTACAGCCCCAGTCATGTACTATAATAAACCAGTTAACACCACTATACTACAGCCCCAGTCATGTACTATAATAAACCAGTTAACACCACTATACTACAGCCCCAGTCATGTACTAGAATAAACCAGTTAACACCACTATACTACAGCCCCAGTCATGTACTAGAATAAACCAGTTAACACCACTATACTACAGCCCCAGTCATGTACTAGAATAAACCAGTTAACACCACTATACTACAGCACCAGTCATGTACTATAATAAACCAGTTAACACCACTATACTACAGCCCCAGTCATGTACTATAATAAACCAGTTAACACCACTATACTACAGCCCCAGTCATGTACTATAATAAACCAGTTAACACCACTATACTACAGCCCCAGTCATGTAATATAATAAACCAGTTAACACCACTATACTACAGCACCAGTCATGTACTATAATAAACCAGTTAACACCACTATACTACAGCCCCAGTCATGTACTATAATAAACCAGTTAACACCACTATACTACAGCCCCAGTCTTGTACTATAATAAACCAGTTAACACCACTATACTACAGCCCCAGTCATGTACTATAATAAACCAGTTAACACCACTATGCTATAGCCCCAGTCATGTACTATAATAAACCAGTTAACACCACTATACTACAGCCCCAGTCATGTACTATAATAAACCAGTTAACACCACTATACTACAGCCCCAGTCATGTACTAGAATAAACCAGTTAACACCACTATACTACAGCCCCAGTCATGTACTATAATAAACCAGTTAACAGCACTATACTACATCCCCAGTCATGTACTATAATAAACCAGTTAACACCACTATACTACAGCCCCAGTCATGTACTATAATAAACCAGTTAACACCACTATACTATAGCTCCAGTCCTGTACTATAATAAACCAGTTAACACCACTATACTACAGCACCAGTCATGTACTATAATAAACCAGTTAACACCACTATACTACAGCCCCAGTCATGTACTATAATAAACCAGTTAACACCACTATACTACAGCACCAGTCATGTACTATAATAAACCAGTTAACACCACTATACTACAGCACCAGTCATGTACTATAATAAACCAGTTAACACCACTATACTACAGCCCCAGTCATGTACTATAATAAACCAGTTAACACCACTATACTACAGCCCCAGTCATGTACTATAATAAACCAGTTAACACCACTATACTACAGCCCCAGTCATGTACTATAATAAACCAGTTAACACCACTATACTACAGCACCAGTCATGTACTATAATAAACCAGTTAACACCACTATACTACAGCCCCAGTCATGTACTATAATAAACCAGTTAACACCACTATACTGCAGCACCAGTAATGTACTATAATAAACCAGTTAACACCACTATACTACAGCACCAGTCATGTACTATAATAAACCAGTTAACACCACTATACTACAGCCCCAGTCATGTACTATAATAAACCAGTTAACACCACTATACTACAGCACCAGTCATGTACTATAATAAACCAGTTAACACCACTATACTACAGCCCCAGTCATGTACTATAATAAACCAGTTAACACCACTATACTACAGCCCCAGTCATGTACTATAATAAACCAGTTAACACCACTATACTACAGCCCCAGTCATGTACTATAATAAACCAGTTAACACCACTATACTGCAGCACCAGTAATGTACTATAATAAACCAGTTAACACCACTATACTACAGCAC
Source organism: Oncorhynchus mykiss (assembly GCF_057628025.1). Taxonomy (NCBI): domain Eukaryota; kingdom Metazoa; phylum Chordata; class Actinopteri; order Salmoniformes; family Salmonidae; genus Oncorhynchus; species Oncorhynchus mykiss. The sequence continues at coordinate 15,455,522 of NC_143046.1, read as the reverse complement.
CAGTCATGTACTATAATAAACCAGTTAACACCACTATACTACAGCCCCAGTCATGTACTATAATAAACCAGTTAACACCACTATACTACAGCACCAGTCATGTACTATAATAAACCAGTTAACACCACTATACTACAGCACCAGTCATGTACTATAATAAACCAGTTAACACCACTATACTACAGCCCCAGTCATGTACTATAATAAACCAGTTAACACCACTATACTACAGCCCCAGTCATGTACTAGAATAAACCATTTAACACCACTATACTACAGCCCCAGTCCTGTGCAGAAATAGAACAAAGCAGTATGTTTGTGACAACAGTCTCTCTCTATTCAGACGCTAGAATGGACTCACTGAGGATCAAATGTCGGGGGTCAGAGCAGACCGGCAGGCAGGTACAGACTGTCGCTCTGCCTAACCCACAGTGATGGACCGTGTGTGTGTAAATGTGTGTGTACTGCATGTGTGTGTGCGTGCGTGCGTGCTCGTGTGCTTGTACATTTAGAAAATGTATT
>NC_143046.1:15352500-15452500 GCF_057628025.1 Oncorhynchus mykiss | reverse complement strand
AGCACCACAAACGATTATGTTAGGTCACCACCAAGCCACAGAAAAAACACAGCCATTTTTACAGCCAAAGATAGGAGTCACAAAAAGCACAAATAGAGATAAAATTAATCACTAACCTTTGATGATCTTCATCAGATGACACTCATAGGACTTCATGTTACACAATACATGTATGTTTTGTTTGATAAAGTTCATATTTATATAAAAAAATCTGAGTTTACATTGGCGCGTTACGTTCACTAGTTCCAAAAACATCCAGTGATTTTGCATAGCCACATCGATTCAACAGAAATACTCATCATAAATGTAGATGATAATAAAAGTTATACACATGGAATTATAGATATACCTCTCCTTAACCTCTCTGATCTCCCAAACCCGGATCCGGTATCGTGACTACAGCCTCAAGCTCATTACCATAACGCAACGTTAACTATTCATGAAAATCGCAAATGAAATGAAATAAATATGCCATCTCGCAAGCTTAGCCTTTTGTAAACAACACTGTCATCTCAGATTTTCAAAATATGCTTCTCAACCATAGGAAAACAATAATTTGTGTAACAGTAGCTAGCAAACAAAGGATTTAGCGTTAGCATTAGCGTTAGCATCCAGCACGCAACATTTCAACAAAAACATAAAAGCCTTCAAATAAAATAATTTACCTTTGAAGAACTTCTGATGTTTTCAATGAGGATACTCTCAGTTGGATAGCAGATGCTCAGTTTTTCACATTTGGCTACCAAAAAAAACCCGAAAATTCAGTCCTCAAAACGCGAACTTTTTTCCAAATTAACTCCATAATATCGACTGAAAACATGGCAAACGTTGTTTAGAATCAATCATCAAGGTGTTTTTCACATATCTCTTCATTGATACATCGTTCTTGGACACATGCTTTCTCCCCTGAATCAAATGGTAAAGTACAAGCAGCTGGCAACCGAATTCCACGCAGGACACCAGGCGGACACTTGGAAAATGTAGTCTCTTATGGTCAATCTTCCAATGATATGCCTACAAATACGTCACAATGCTGCTAAGACCTTGGGCGAACGACAGAAAGTGTAGGCTCATTCGTTGCGCAATCACAGCCATATAAGGAGACAATGGAAAACAGAGCTTCAGAAATTCTGCTAATTCCTGGTTGATGCATCATCTTGGTTTCGCCTGTAGAATGAGTTCTGGGGCACTTACAGACTAAATCTTTGCAGATTCTGAAACTTCAGAGTGTTTTCTTTCCAAAACTGTCAAGAATATGCATAGTCGAGCATCTTTTCGTGACAAAATATCACGCTTAAAACGGGAACGTTTTTTATCCAAAAATGAAATAGCGCCCCTAGAGATCTAACAGGTTAATGCAACCGCTGTGTCAGATTTAAAAAAAACTTTACGGAAAAAGCAAACCATGCAATAATCTGAGACGGCGCTCAGAACAATAGTCAAATTAGCTGCCATGTTGGAGTCAACAGAAACCAGATATTAAATTTGAAGACCTTACCATAAACCAACAATGCAGTTCAAGAAATAGAGTTAAGAAAATATTTACAAAACAAATAAAAAAATGTAAATAAAATAAACAAGTAACACATTAAATTTACATGACAATGATGAGGATATATACAGGGGGTACTGAGTCAATGTGCGGGGGTACAGGTTAGTCGAGGTAATTGTACTGGGCCGTACGCAGTACCCTCTGTAGCGCTTTACGGTCCGACTCCGAGCAGTTGCCACACCAGGCGGTGATTCAACCCGTCAGAATGCTCTTGATGGTGCAGCTGTGAAACTTTTTGAAGATCTGGGGACTCATGCCACATTTTTTCAGTTTCCTGAGGGGGAAAGGTGTTGCCTTGCCTGCTTCACAACTGTCTTGGTGTGTTTGGACCATGATAGTTCGTTAGTGATGTGGACACCAAGGAAATTTCAATCTCTCGACCCGCTCCACTTCATGTCCATCGATGTTAATGTGGGCCTGTTCGGCCCTCCTTTTCCTATAGTCCACAATCAGCTCCTTTGTATTGCTCTCATTGGGGGAGAGTTTGTTGTCCTGACACCACACTGTCAGCTCTCTGCTGGTAGGACCGTCTTAATCGTAGATCGTCCAGTTAGTTTTCCAATGATTAGACTAATTTAGGGTAGTTGGGTTTGACCTACTTGTCGGTGAATTCTTACAAGGCACCCTGCCCTCCTCCTCCTTTTCCTCTGTCTTTATTTCTGACAGATGACGAGGACTTGGGCCTTGTCATGACAAAGCAGTAAATCCTTTGCGTCGGACTCATTAAAGAAAAAGTCTTTGTCCAGTTCGAGGTGAGTAATCGCTGTTCTGATGTCCAGAAGCTTTTTTTGGTCAAAAGAGACGATAGCAGCAACATTATGTACAAAATAAGTTATAAACAATGACATTAAAAAACAAATAGCACAGTTAGTTAGGAGCCCATGAAACGGCAGCCGTCCCCTCCGACGCCATTATCACTCATCATGTCCTCATCCGTATTGTGTTATACAATACCCAGAGTAGCACATGTACCTAGATCAGCTTTGACATTTTGGTCAAACATTGCTTTTGTCAAACGATGATATATGGTTGTTCAGAGAATCAACGACTGTGAAAATACAAAATGAATACTTAAGCAACAATGCATGAGAACATTAATGGATTAGCATGAATAACACACAACGATTAGTTAAAAGCTATGAACCTATCTCTGGTCTGGTGGTGGGGACCCTGAACTAAAAAGACGGATTGAATGAACTAATTAAATAATCATCAAGTCCTTGAGTAATAGAATCAAGGGTGCTGGGCTGTGGGAGAAACACTATCCTGGTGAGTCTCCAGGACCGGAGGTGAAGATCACAACACAAACACACATGCACGCACACTCGCACACACACACACACACACACACACACACACACACTCAAGTCCCCGTCACACCTCAGGTCTTCATTTGTTAATTATTATCATTAGTCAGATTGAAAGTGGACCATCTCCTCTTTCTTTCCTCTCTCCACCAAGTCGAGATGAGATGAATCAACTGTAATGAAAGGTGAGGCCATCTGGTGTTACAAAGTAGGTTCTTCAGACTGGGTGTGTGGGGGGGGGATCAGTGTGTGTGTGTTTATGTGTGTGTATGTGTATGTCAAATCAAGTCATATCAAATCACATGTTATTTGTCACGTGCTGAATATAACAGGTGTGTGTGTGTGTGTTATTCTTAATTTGTGTTATCCTCCTCTGTCAGAAGGTCTTGTACCTGAGCCTATACCACAAATTAGGTTAGAGGACTTGGTCAAGGAATTAGAGAAGTAACTGTGGTCAAGGAGTTAGAGAGGTAACTTCGGTCAAGGAGTTAGAGAGGTAGCTTTGGTCAAGGAGTTAGAGATGTAACTTTGGTCAAGGAGTTAGAGATGTAACTTTGGTCAAGGAGTTAGAGAGGTAGGTTTGGTCAAGGAGTTAGAGAGGTAACTTCGGTCAAGGAGTTAGAGAGGTAACTTCGGTCAAGGAGTTAGAGAGGTAGCTTTGGTCAAGGAGTTAGAGAGGTAACTTCGGTCAAGGAGTTAGAGAGGTAGCTTTGGTCAAGGAGTTAGAGAGGTAACTTTGGTCAAGGAGTTAGAGAGGTAGCTTTGGTCAAGGAGTTAGAGAGGTAACTTCGGTCAAGGAGTTAGAGAGGTAGCTTTGGTCAAGGAGTTAGAGATGTAACTTTGGTCACGGAGTTAGAGAGGTAACTTCGGTCAAGGAGTTAGAGGTAGCTTTTGTCACGGAGTTAGAGAGGTAACCCCTCAAACTCAACTCAGAATAACCAGGACCATGAAAGAGTACTTTTAGCCAGGTACATCTCATGTGCCCATGCATTTAACAGTTAAATTGTCAGAGTTAGAGGTCCAAAACCCTTCTATGAGTTATAATTACAGTGGGGCAAAAAAGTATTAAGTCAGCCACCAATTGTGCAAGTTCTCCCACTTAAAAGGATGAGAGAGACCTGTAATTTTCATCATAGGTACACTTCAACTATGACAGACAAAATGAGAAAAAAAATCCAGAAAATCACATTGTAGGATTTTTATAGAATTTATTTGCAAATTATGGTGGAAAATAAGTATAATTTTGTCTGTCATAGTTGAAGTGTACCTATGATGAAAATTACAGGGCTCTCTCATCCTTTTAAGTGGGAGAACTTGCACAATTGGTGGCTGACAATTTTGCCCCTCTGTATATGGCCACAATACAACAAGCTGTTCCACAGATAGAAGGAGCGATAGGAGTGAGGAAAATATGCTTGCGCATTGATAATTGCACCAAACATTAATGCCAAGTAATAAATTAAAGACAACACTGCTAACAGCCTATTTCACACCATAGCCTGGTGAATTTGCCAGGTAACTTCTCTTTAGCCTTGTCTCAATGAAGAGTTTGGCATTCAACTAGCCGTGTGCAACATGTACGCACAGTTACAAGCCTGATAGAGTTACAATCCACCGTCTGATTATGGATGAAGCTTGACCTCGAATGTGAAGCAAAATGAAGCTGGCTAGCTTTGTAAAATCCTTATTAGACCTAGCTTGCTTTGGAGTATACAGTACCACTCAGATCTCTACTGGTAGTACAGTCTGGTTTTGTACAGTCTGGTTTCGTACAGTCTGGTTCAGTACAGTCTGGTTTTGTACAGTCTGGTTTCGTACAGTCTGGTTCAGTACAGTCTGGTTTTGTACAGTCTGGTTTCGTACAGTCTGGTTCCGTACAGTTTGGTTCCGTACAGTCTGGTTTCGTACAGTCTGGTTCCGTACAGTTTGGTTCCGTACAGTCTGGTTCAGTACAGTCTGGTTCCGTACAGTCTGGTTCCTCTCTCCAGGACCCAGATACACCATACTAGATCCTCTTACCCCCTCTCTCTCTCCCTTCTCCTCTCCCTCTTCCTAACCCTCTCTCTCCTCCTCCTCTCTCTCTCCCTCTCCCTCTCCCTCCTCCTCTCCCTCCCCCTCGTCCCCTCCCTCTCCCTCCACCTCACCTCCTCTCTCCTCCTCCTCTCTCCCTCCTCCTCTCCCCCTCCCTCCTCTCCCTCCACCTCACCCTCTCCCTCCTCTTCTCCCTCTCCCCCTCTTCTCCCTGTTCCTCTCTTTCCAGTGTCACCTTAATAATTGAATTCCCCTCTCGCTGAACAGAGCAGAGTCCCTGCTGAGAGACAGAGAAAGGGGGAAAGAGAGAAAGACGAAGAGAGAGAGAGAGAGAGAGAGAGAGAGAGAGAGAGAGAGAGAGAGAGAGAGAGAGAGAGAGAGAGAGAAAATACCACCCCAGCTGAGCTGTGGGCCGCAGGCCTACATACCCTCACTTCATATCCATTCTGGTTCCCAGCCCACCCTCCACACACACACACGCGCCAATCTACCCTGTGCCAATCCACCCCGGAGGGCCCCTAAGATGCCCGCAGCTGTGCACACATACTGGTGGGGAGAACATCCACCGCGCCAGGCTGGGCTAAGCTGATTTTATTTTAGGGGGTGGTGTTTGGTTTGTGTGTGTGTGGTGTGTCTGTGCGTGCGTGTGTGCATGCGTCTGTGCGGGGAACTGCGGGGGGGGGGATGAATCAGAACTATTTGGGTAACTTGGATAAGATATTTTACTTGCATAATATGCTTATGTGAGATACTTGTCATTAGAATGTTTCCCTTTGGACTATAGGGTTGGCAGTTGCACTTATCCCTTCTCAGCTAGGCCTTAGTCACTTGGGCCCCAGAGAGGGGAGAGGTCAGCCTTGTCTTCATATGTGAATGTATCTGTTAAACCATCTGGTGCTATGCAGAATATCAGAAGGGGAGGAGGACAGAATGGAACATTGTCTTCATATGTGAATGTGTCTTTACCTATTCCTAAACCATGTGAAGGGATGGCGTGATTAACGGGGAACCAATTAGCTGTCTCCACAATGTCTGTACGCCAGTCACTCCCTCCTTTTCCCATTGGGGGAGGAGTATGACAGTGTCTGGAACCATTGTATTACCCCTCTGATGTTGCACTTATCTTGACCTAGTATATGACCTAGAGGCTCACTCCCCTCAGTGAGCTTGTTCAGGAGTGGGGTGTACTTGAGATGGGAGTATCTAGAGTTGACAATTGATATATGCCATTGGATGAGTTGGTGTTTTTGTACTATGAAGTACCAGGAACAAGATTAGAACCTTGTCTTAGAGACCAAACTCAACAATCATTTATAGCTAATGCTATCTGGCTATGGGATACTCTTTTCTCAAGTAAATGGCCCTTTGTGAAGAGTTCCTGGGATCTGTGGTTGGTCATGTAAGTTGAGAGGGGTGGATCTTTGCTATAAAAGATCTCAGTTGCCATTATGTTGACACTCTCAACTTTTCATTAGAGAGAGTGAATTTTTGAAAGTAAAATGCTATTGCAAAAGCTTAATTATTATTAAAGGTGAAGTTTAAGTATAACTCTGACTGGTGTGTGGTTTGTAACTCTCCTCATTTGGTAATACAGGGTATTACCACGGGGGGGTCCCTCTGTGTGAATCATGTTTTGTTATCCTTTCTCCCCTCCTCTGTTTCCCCTCGTCTCTTGCTTTATCGCGTGTGTTTTATTCATATCCTCCTGAGCTTTAGTTTAGTCACCGTGTGCTCATCCTCTTGTTCATCAACTTCAGCTGGACTTAATTTCACATTCAGAGGATTACGTTTCTTAAAGGAAAGAAAAGAAGAAAAAGAACACCTGGCATCCCAAGTGGCACATTATACAATATTTAGTGCACTTCTTTTGACAAAAGTCCTATGGGTCTAGGTCAAAAGTAGTGCGCTATATAGGGAATAAGGTGCCATTTGAGATGCAGATCCTGAATCCTCCAAATGATGTTTCCCTATTAATATCCCGTGGTTAAACTTGAAGTGATTCCACTCAGAGCAAATTGAATATGAATCTCCAGTCTGATGAGTCCAATCACATAACACTCCACATGTAATGTAATAATGTATGCCAGTTAGCAGACACTTTCATCGTACATTTAATGTAGGGGTGGCCCTGGGAATCAAACCCCCTATCCACACTCTGCAAGCATCATGCTCAACCAACTGAGCCGTACAGGACCCACATATAGGAGCCAGCTTAGAATAATACAAATACAAATGTGTTGGCCGGTTGTCTACTTGTATTATATAGCAACATTTATAACGATGAATAGTAATACATAGTAATTAATTGCATTTTTAAAGCGCCTTTCCAGATGTTCAAAGTGCTGTAAGGTGGGAACTCACCTCATCCACCACCTAGGGTGATGCACGGGAAGCATTGGTCCCCGAAAGCTCACCACACATCAGCTACCGTGGTGGAGATAGATAGATAGATAGATAGATAGATAGATAGATAGATAGATAGATAGATAGATAGATAGATAGATAGATAGATAGCTAGATAGATATATAGATAGACAGATAGATAGATAGATAGATAGATAGATAGATAGATAGATAGATAGATAGATAGATAGATAGATAGATAGATAGATAGATAGATAGATAGATAGATAGATAGATAGATAGATAGATAGGGCCTACAGTCAGAGATAAATAGGGGCCAACAGTCAGAGATAAATAGGGGCCAACAGTCAGATAGATAAGGCCTTCAGTTTTTCTGCTGAGGTCCCGTGTGGCTCAGTTGATATGGTGTGGTACTTTCCATGCCAGGGTTGTGGGTTCAATTTCCATTGTGGACAAGTATGAAAATGTTTACTGTTGCTGTAGATAAGAGCATTTGCTAATTTATTAAAATGACATGGATGGCCCTATAACATCATGTGTGTTTCTGATCGTAAGCACTATACTGTAATTATACATTCTAGATGTTTATTTACCTTTATTTAACTATGCAAGTCTTCGAGAACAAATTCTTAATTTTAATGACAGCCTAGGAACAGTGGGTTAACTGGTCTAGGAACAGTGGGTTAACTGGTCTAGGAACAGTGGGTTAACTGGTCTAGGAACAGTGGGTTAACTGGTCTAGGAACAGTGGGTTAACTGGTCTAGGAACAGTGGGTTAACTGGCCTAGGAACAGTGGGTTAACTGGCCTAGGAACAGTGGGTTAACTGGCCTAGGAACAGTGGGTTAACTGGCCTAGGAACAGTGGGTTAACTGGCCTAGGAACAGTGGGTTAACTGGCCTAGGAACAGTGGGTTAACTGGCCTAGGAACAGTGGGTTAACTGGCCTAGGAACAGTGGGTTAACTGGTCTAGGAACAGTGGGTTAACTTGTTCAGTGGCAGAACAACCGATTTTTACCTCGTCACCTCAAGGATTCGATATTGTAACTTTTCAGTTACTAGTCCAATGCTCTAACAGAGCAGTGACTGAGTGGCTTAGATGCTGTCACGACTTCTACGGAAGGCAACTCCTCTCCCCGTCCGGGCGGCGCTCGGCGCTCGGCGTTGCCGGTTTACTAGCCGCTACCGATCCCTTTTTCCTTTTCTGATTGTTTTGTCTGTGTTCCTTTTCACACCTGGTTTCAATTGCTTTGATTTCTGTGTGTATATAGGGCACCTGTTGCCTGCCTTAATTCGTGCAGGATTAAGCTTGTGGGTATTTGCGTTCGATTATCTATGCTGTTTATTGTTTTCGTCATTACGTACGTGTATGTAGTGTCGGGACTGTGGTCGTTCCTCCGTGTATTGACACAAGTTTCTGTTCCTTCCAGAGCGTAGTTTGGGATTTTCATCTGTGCCAATTTTGTATTGGTGGACTATGTGTGTGTATATATATATATATATATACATATATCTATATTAAACACTCTTCTCAGAAATCCCTGCTCTCCTGCGCCTGACTCCTACACGCACCTTTTCACAGATGCAATAGAGAGTAAAGAATAGATAGTGTGCACAGTATATACATATGAGATGAGTAATGTGAGATATGTAAACATTATTAAAGTGGCATTATTAAAGTGACTAGTGTTCCATTTATTAAAGAGGCCAATGAAATCAAGTCTGTATGTAGGCAGCAGCCTGTCTGTGCTAGTGGTGGCTGTTTAACAGTCTGATGGCCTTGAGATAGAAGCTGTTTTTCAATCTCACTGTCTCAGCTTTGATGCACCTGTACTGACCTCACCTTCTGGATGATAGCGGGGTGAACAGGCAGTGGCTCGGGTGGTTGTTGTCCTTGATGATCTTTTTGGCCTTCCTGTGACATAGGGTGATGTAGGTGTCCTGGAGGGCAGGTAGTTTGCCCCCGGTGACGCGTTGTGCGGACAGCACCACCCTCTGGAGAGCCCTGTGGTTGATGGAGCTGTTGCGTGTGCATGGACCACTGTCTGTGTGGGTGGACCATTTCACCATTTCGCGGGTGATATGTACACAGATGAACTAGCTCCTCTAGGATCAGAAACTTTAGCTTTAGATCTGAACCACCGTCCTTTATCCACTTTGATCACAATGAAACTCTTCTCTTTGATAGAAACGCCCAAGGTTTTCAAACTCTTCAGCAGAACTCTGAATAGAAAGAGACTTCAGGGCCTGAGCCTCAAGCCTAACTTGACTGTTTTCACCATAATACAAAAACCTTTTTAAAGGGTCTGGTTATTTAGTCTGTGACCGCTGGCAGATGGCACAATGTGGGCATATGTGAGTCAAAATACACACATAAACAGACACACAGTTGGTGCAGTCACTGTCTTAATCTTGTGATTTCTCATTACGATCCTCATAATGTTGTGTGTTTATCTGCTATCCTAATGTTTGGTGTTGCATGTCATTATACTAAAGATTATACTGTATGCTTGCTTGCCTCTTGTCTCACTGTTGTTGTATTATGGCTTAGGTGCTGTACTGCGTGTGTGTGCTGGGATTGGATGAGTCCAATTGCTCACCCTGATATCTCTTCACTGATTGGTCCACTTGACTGCCAGTCACTTATCTCAGTCCCAGATGCTGACATCCTGCAGTGTTAGGGTAATTAGCGAGCTTTGAGTTAAAAAAAATATGTTCCACAGCCAAGTGTGTTCTCTGAAGTTGGCCATGTGTAAAATCACTTGATCTTTATTTCTTTAAGTTCGTAACTTATTTGATGTTGTGCGTGTCATGCATTTAACAGATTCCTTTGAGTTTCCGTCCGTGATGCATTGCAGTGTGAAACATCAAAGGGATACCGCCTCTCTCTCTCTCTCTCTCTCTCTCTCTCTCTCTCTCTCTCTCTCTCCTCTCTCTCCTCTCTCTCTCTCTCTCTCTCTCTCCTCTCACTCTCTCTCTCTCTCTCTCTCTCTCTTTCCTCTTTCTCTCCCTCTCGCTCTCACTCTCTCACTCTCTCTCTCTGTTTCTCTCTTTCTCTCTTCACCCATTTCTCAGCCTTATCCTCCTATCCCCCCTCCACACTCTGAAATGGATTATCTTTGCAGCCAACATTTTGGCAGAAAGGTAGAAGAAAGTCAACCCCTCTCTCTCTTTCAGCTTCTCCCTCCTCCTCTCCTCCGTTCTGAAACCAGTTGTATTTTGGCTCCTGGGACTCAGTAATGAGTACTTCCATCACTCTCAGCCCTACGTTGGTTTTCTCAGCAAGACTGGATTCAACATTTCATGAATCACATTTCCTTCTCACCTGTTTGACAAAACGGCAGGAAGAAAGGAGGGAGGGATGGAGAGAGGAAGATAATCAGGAACTCTGTGCTCTTACCTACATTTCCTGTGATGATTAAAATAATGAAGCTGTTATAACTGCATGACGTTATTTAATCTAGAACATTTATAACATTCAAAAGGACTTATGTGTCTGGAGGTGCATGCCAAGTACATGGAGGGCTGTAAGAAATGTTTTAAATATAGAAATAGAATGAATTTCTACAGTTTAGACAGCCTATTATAGATACTGTTTGGATGACAGCTATCAATCAACTTCAAATCTTCCTCCGCTCTTTCCTATTAGGTGTTGGTTAATATTTAAATCTTCCTCCGTTCTTTCCTATTAGGTGTTGGTTAATATTTAAATCTTCCTCCGTTCTTTCCTATTAGGTGTTGATTGATATTTAAATCTTCCTCCGCTCTTTCCTATTAGGTGTTGGTTAATATTTAAATCTTCCTCCGTTCTTTCCTATTAGGTGTTGGTTAATATTTAAATCCTCCTCCGCTCTTTCCTATTAGGTGTTGGTTAATATTTAAATCTTCCTCCGTTCTTTCCTATTAGGTGTTGATTGATATTTAAATCTTCCTCCGCTCTTTCCTATTAGGTGTTGGTTAATATTTAAATCTTCCTCCGTTCTTTCCTATTAGGTGTTGGTTAATATTTAAATCCTCCTCCGCTCTTTCCTATTAGGTGTTGGTTAATATTTAAATCCTCCTCCGCTCTTTCCTATTAGGTGTTGGTTAATATTTAAATCTTCCTCCGTTCGTTCCTATTAGGTGTTGGTTAATATTTACATCTTCCTCTGTTCTATCCTATTAGGTGTTGGTTAATATTTAAATCTTCCTTTGTTCTATCCTATTAGGTGTTGATTAATATTTAAATCTTCCTCTGTTCTATCCTATTAGGTGTTGGTTAATATTTACATCTTCCTCTGTTCTATCCTATTAGGTGTTGGTTAATATTTAAATCTTCCTCTGTTCTATCCTATTAGGTGTTGGTTAATATTTACATCTTCCTCTGTTCTATCCTATTAGGTGTTGGTTAATATTTAAATCTTCCTTTGTTCTATCCTATTAGGTGTTGATTAATATTTAAATCTTCCTCTGTTCTATCCTATTAGGTGTTGGTTAATATTTAAATCTTCCTCTGTTCGTTCCTATTAGGTGTTGGTTAATATTTAAATCTTCCTCTGTTCGTTCCTATTAGGGGTTGATTAATATTTATCTAAGAGGTTATGTGATAGTAGAGTACCCCTTTTAGTCATAATGTATAAAGACACCAGCTTTATGTTGATGATGTACTGTAACGCAGCCAGGTCAGCAGGGTGGGGATGAGAGAGTCGTCATTAATGTGCATTCAAATGAAAAGAGGTCAAATATCTAGAAATAATTGGCTTTGGTAACTCATTATACTTTAAATGGCTGTGAAAGTGTGTGTTTGCATTTGTGTGTGTGTCTGTATGTGTGTGTCTGTGTGTGAGTCTGTGTGTGTGTGTGTGTGTGTGTGTGTGTGTTTGGGATAATTTAATTGTCCCATTCAGCAGTCCACTGACCAGCTTGACAACTCCTGTCTACATTGGTCCCCCCCCCCCCATCTGTAACCCCCCCTCCCATCTGTCCCCTGGCCTTCTCAGAAACCAGCGGGGTGTTGTCTCGCCCCGGGATACCAGAGGGGCATCCTCTCACACCCTCAGGCTCTCAGCAGGGCCAGCTGCGCCACCCGGATGGTGCCCCCCAGGGCGCATGGAAACACTGGGGCGTCCTCTTAACCAATCACAGGCTCAGGATAAAGACCGTCATCCTCTTATCTAATCACAGGCTCAGGATAAAGACTGACATCCTCTTAACTAATCACAGGCTCAGCATATACAATGGCATCCTTCTTAACCAATCACAGGCTCAGGATAAAGACTGGCATCATCTTAACCAATCAGGGGCTAAGGGTGAAGCCTGGCATCTTCTTAAACTAATCACATGTTCAGAATAAACACTGGCGTCCTCTTAACCAATGACAGGCTTGGGATGCAGCAACAGAGGAAGCAACAGACCCTCAGCATCCCTCCGCTCATCTCTCACTTGGATTGGACTGTACAACATTAGGTCTACAGCTATCTGGTACACATAGAGTAACCTCATAATTTAAAGTAATGCGTAATGCAAAGTAATGCCAAGTATTGTATTGCTTTTATTATGTGATTGCAGAAAGCTTTATTTCAGTTGATTGCTATGTTGTATGTTTTTCTGAGAACTGGCTCTCGTTGTCCACATTTATGACGTAGTCTGGAGAACACTGGATCAATCACAGTGTTATCAGGAACAAAACTCATTGAAATATGTATTGGTGTTATGCAGTCTGGCAGCTGAGGTCCTTTGTGTGTGGGAGAGAGGAAAGAGGAGATACAGAAAGAGAAAGAGATAGAGAGAGTGAAAAAGAGAGAGAGACTGAAGGAGGAAAAAGAGAGATACAGAGAAAGAGACGATAGAGTATCTGTGATAGAGTACCTGTGATAGAGTACCTAAGATAGAGTACCTGTGATAGAGTACCTGTGATAGAGTACCTGTGATAGATGACCTGTGATAGAGTACCTGTGATAGATGACCTGTGATAGAGTACCTAAGATAGAGTACATGTGATAGAGTACCTGTGATAGAGTACCTGTGATAGATGACCTGTGATAGAGTACCTAAGATAGAGTACCTGTGATAGAGTACCTGTGATAGAGTACCTGTGATAGAGTACCTGTGATAGATGACCTGTGATAGAGTACCTGTGATAGAGTACCTAAGATAGAGTACCTGTGATAGAGTACCTGTGATAGAGTACCTGTGATAGAGTACCTGTGATAGAGTACCTGTGATAGAGTACCTGTGATAGAGTACCTGTGATAGAGTACCTGTGATAGAGTACCTGTGATAGAGTACCTGTGATAGAGTACCTGTGATAGAGTACCTGTGATAGAGTACCTGTGATAGAGTACCTGTGATAGAGTACCTGTGATAGAGTACCTGTGATAGAGTACCTGTGATAGAGTACCTGTGATAGAGTACCTGTGATAGAGTACCTAAGATAGAGTACCTGTGATAGAGTACCTGTGATAGAGTACCTGTGATAGAGTACCTGTGATAGAGTACCTAAGATAGAGTACCTGTGATAGAGTACCTGTGATAGAGTACCTAAGATAGAGTACCTGTGATAGATGACCTGTGAGAGAGTACGTGTGAGAGAGTACCTGTGAGAGAGTACCTGTGATAGAGTACCTTTGATTGGTTACTTTTAATAGAGTATCTGTTATGTAGTACTTTGATTGTGTACTTGTGAGAGAGCAACTGTGAGAGAGTACACGTGATAGACTAACTGTGAGAGAGTACCTGTGAGAGAGTACATGTGATAGAGTACCTTTGATTGGTTACTTTTAATAGAGTACCTGTTATGTAGTACTTTGATTGTGTACTTGTGAGAGAGTAACTGTGAGAGAGTAACTGTGAGAGAGTAACTGTGAGAGAGTACTCTTGATAGAGAATCTGTGAGAGCAGTAAAGGACGTGCAGGTCACCATAATCTTCAAGAGATGGTTTATGGAGTCTATTAATGCATGTCTGGAGTTTGACCTCAGGTTCAGGGTTCCCCTTTCTCTGCTGCAGATGGATGATATACGGTCCTGCTCTGTTTTGAAGAGAGAGTGTAATGGTGAGAGAGAAGAGGCAGAGAGAGAGCGGAGGAAAAGGAGAGACAGTGATACAAGAGAGTTAGGAGGGGAACGACAGAAAATGAAAGAGTAAAACACTGTACTCATTGTGCAATGAAGTGAGCTGTTATTTGATGAAGAGGACTAACCACAGCTTTATCGACCAGAGATAAACCGTGCAGAGAATGGGTCCCAAATAGAACCCTATTCCCTATTAAGCACACTATGTTAGGAATAGGGTGTCATTTGGGCCGCATGGGAGACTGCTGTGATCTGACAGAAAGCAGGGAAAATAGATGATCTCCCTAAAAAAAAAAAAGAAAAGAAGCCTGAAAGGAAAGATCCTTGTAAAGAGGAGGGGGTGTTGGGAAATGGTTTGTAGAGCTGAAAGTTAAAGTAAAGAGAGGAGAGAGAGGAGAAAGAGGAGAGAGGGAGGAGAGAGAGAGGAGAGGAGAGAGAGGAGAGAGAAGAGAGAGGGAGGAGAGGAAGGAGAGAGAGAGGAGAGAGAGAGGAGAGAGAGGAGAGAGAGAGGAGAGAGGAGTGAGGAGGGGGAGGAGAGAGAGAGGAGAGAGAGAGGAGAGAGAGGAGAGGATATAGAGAGGAAGGAGATAGAGGAGATAGAGGGAGGAGAGAGAGAGGAGAGAGAGGAGTGAGGAGAGGGAGGAGAGAGAGAGGAGAGCGAGAGGAGAGAGAGAGAGTGAGGAGAGAGACGAGAGAGAGGAGAGAGGGAGGAGAGGAGTGAGGAGAGAGAGAAGAGGAGAGAGGAGAGAGGAGAGAGAGGAGAGAGAGAGGAGAGAGAGAGGAGAGGAGAGAGAGGAGAGGAGAGGAGAGAGAGGAGAGAGAGGAGAGAGAGAGGAGAGAGGAGAGGCATATCTGTCATAGAAACAGTCATTCAGGCTCCTAACCTAAGGTTTTCCTGTCTAAATGTATATGGAAATAGACTCCCAAGCAAGAATACCGAACATCCAAAAAGTGTGTCCACAGCATCCAGGATGAAAAGGAACTAAGTAACCAAGGATCCTTTGGAAATAGTCCATATTACATTCTGTATTTGGCTTCTATCCTATATATGTAAATACTGATGTCATAACATATGATGTGATGAAGTACCTTTCAGTTGTTCCTGTTCTTTTCCACTTCCAACAACCGGGGGAGTTTTAAATGACCTGAAAGAATTCCACTTCCAACAACAGGGGGAGTTTTAAATGACCTGAAAGAATTCCACTTCCAACAACAGTGGGAGTTTTAAATGACCTGAAAGAATTCCACTTCCAACAACAGGGGGAGTTTTAAATGACCTGAAATAATTCCACTTCCAACAACAGGGGGAGTTTTAAATGACCTGAAAGAATTCCACCGTCACTATTTTCGCTCCATCTGTCACGCCCCGACCCTAGATTGCTTTGTATGTTTCTATTTTTCGTTTGGTCAGGGTGTGATGTGGGTGGGTATTCTATGTTGTATGTCTAGGTGTTGTGTTTCTATGTTTAGGCCTGGTATGGTTCCCAATCAGAGGCAGCTGGTTATCATTGTCTCTAATTGAGAACCATACTTAGGCAGCCTGTGTTCCCACTATGATTTGTGGGTAGTTGTTTTCTGTTTAGTGTATGTCACCTGACAGAACTGTTTCTTTCCTCCTTTCACTTTGTTATTTTGTTTCGTGTGTTCAGTCGAATAAATTAACATGGACACTTACCACGCTGCATATTGGTCCGGTCCTTCCTACTCCTCCACCTACGACAGCCGTTACACCATCAAGAGTAGCCTCTCATTTACGGGCCTGGTGATTGCATGTGTATCCACTGTATAATTGTTTTAGTGCTGCATTAGCTTCATTGTAAAACCCTGAGAGGTGTGTGAAGCTGCGTGGAGATATTTCCTTGGGCAAATATGTGTTTTAATTGAAATGGTGAGATACCTGTTTGAGTAACTCTGTAGGGCTACATGCTACCTCAGTCTCTCTCTCCTCTTCTCTCCTCCCTCTCCGTAGGGCTACATGCTACCTCAGTCTCTCTCTCCTCTCCTCCCTCTCCGTAAGGCTACATGCTACCTCAGTCTCTCTCTCCTCTCCTCTCCTCCCTCTCCCTAGGGCTACATGCTCCTCAGTCTCTCTCTCTCTCCTCTCCTCTCCTCCCTCTCCGTAGGGCTACATGCTACCTCAGTCTCTCTCTCCTCTCCTCTCCTCCCTCTCCGTAGGGCTACATGCTACCTCAGTCTCTCTCTCCTCTCCTCCCTCTCCGTAGGGCTACATGCTACCTCAGTCTCTCTCTCCTCTCCTCCCTCTCCGTAGGGCTACATGCTACCTCAGTCTTTCTCTCCTCTCCTCTCCTCCCTCTCCGTAGGGCTACATGCTACCTCAGTCTCTCTCTCCTCTCCTCCCTCTCCGTAGGGCTACATGCTACCTCAGTCTCTCTCTCCTCTCCTCTCCTCCCTCTCCGTAGGGCTACATGCTACCTCAGTCTCTCTCTCCTCCCTCTCCGTAGGGCTACATGCTACCTCAGTCTCTCTCTCCTCACTTTCTTACCAGTCAGTTGTCATTCACATCAGCTCTCAAACCATTCTGCTCTGTCGAGGTGATGGGGAGAGTGAAAACAATAAAGAGAGAGAGCAAGAGAGAGAGAGAGAGAGAGAGAGAGAGGAGGAAGATGGAATAAGTCCTTTGGTATAGGAAGAGAAAGCTAGAGTGGAATTTCAATGAGCATGTGAGAGAAGAAGAAGAGAGAAAGTCAAGGGGATAGAGAGGATTGTAATGCATATGAATGAAGTCATTTGTTTTGAATAGAAGAAGAACTCCATCTCTCTACTGTTGAATGAAAGCAGTTGTTCGTCTTTGAGGTCAGCAGTGGGTTGGTCTGCTGAGCGATGGTATAGCAGTGACATGGTATCTCGGACAGCGTCCCAAATGGTTACCTATTATGTATATAATGTGCTACCTACGGTGTGGGCTCTGGTCAAAAGTAATGCGATATATAGGGAATAGGGTGTCATTTGGGACGCAGACAAAGGATGTTGTAGTGAGTGATGTATCTCTGCAGTCAGGTGTTGCTGTGTCCCTATGAATAATCAGAGTACATCTCCATGGGGCTTCCACCAGGTCAGATTGGGTTGGCAGGGGGGCTGCTAATGACAGACACACCTGGCCTCTTACTCTCTCTATCTTACATTCCTTCTCCATCTTCCTTTTCTTTCTTCCCTCCCACTCTACATCTTCTATTCCTCTTCTGACTCTCCATCTCTCATTCCCCCATGAGAGTGTGTGTGTGTGTGTGTGTGTGTGTGTGTGTGCGTGTGCGTGTGCGTGTGCGTGTGTGTGTGTGTGATGAAGTCCACAACAAAGTTACCAGAGAGTGTCCTGTATTTGTCCTTTACACCTTCATATTGCTCTCAGGGGAGGAAACACACAAGGATAAATCTTTCTACTGAATACAAATCAGCCATATCTCCTCTGTGATTCAAAGATCCAACGCAGCCGCTTTTATCTCAATATCAAACCATTTCTGGGTAATAATTAAGTACGTTATTGTGATTGTTCTCAATTAAAATGATCAACGACAAAAAACAATAGCTTCTGAGCAAAGATACATTACTCAAGCAAGACTGTCTGGGTGTGGAAACTAGCTAATATTGGCAGATAGGTTTAGAACTCTATATCTTATTGGTCTAATTAACACATGTAGCCAAAACTCAATCCCACCAAAACAGGCTGGGATTTCAGGCAGTCTTTTCAAACAGCTTTTACACTTCAGGATTTCACACCAATATTCCAACGTTACAGTGTGGCAATATATGTAAAACACAGGAAACATAGTTTTTGACTGCACTTGGTCCCTAAATTCATTAATAAGTAAATTAAACATCCCCTGACCAGTAGCAGTCCCTGTAACAGGAGGATAAAACTAGAGAGAAAAAAAGGCTCAATCTGTTTCAGCACCATGGAAGAACAACTGGGGAAGGACATACACACATACACACTGGAGAGCAGAGATAGACATGGATGTGGTGGCTGTGGTGACAGTAGCTAACTGGGGACTCTGTCAGGGGGAGAGAGAGAGATAGAGAGAGAGTGAGAGATAGAGACAATAAGAGAGACAGAGAGAGACAGATGGTACAGGAAAGAGTGACAGAGAGAGGAGAGGGAGGAGAGAGGGAGAGGGAGAGAGGGAGCGAGAGAGGAGAGGGAGGAGAGAGGAGAGGGAGGAGAGAGGGAGAGAGAGAGAGGGAGCGAGAGAGAGGGGGGGGAGAGATAGAGAGAGAGAAATTAAAAGATGGGAAAAACAATAGGAGAGGAAGAGATGTAGTCCCTGCTGTTCTGCCAGGCAGCACACACTCCCCCCTCTGGTTCTCTCTCCCTCCCCAAGGCCATTCTTACCCTAAATCACACACTCCCCCCTCTGGTTCTCTCTCCCTCCCCAAGGCCAGTCTTACCCTAAATCACACACTCCCCCTCTGGTTCTCTCTCCCTCCTCAAGGCCCTTCTTACCCTAAATCACACACTCCCCCCTCTGGTTCTCTCTCCCTCCCCAAGGCCCTTCTTACCCTAAATCACACACTCCCCCCTCTAGTTCTCTCTCCCTCCCCAAGGCTCCTTTCTCTCACACAATATACCCAAATCCTGTTTTCCCCTACAGCTGCCCAATAACAACTATTTATTTCCCCAAGCCTTATCACCCACATGGGCCTTTCTCTCTCCCTCTGGGCTGTCTGCTGATGGGTGACTGACAGACAGGCATGGACAAGCCACTGTCAGGGGAGGAGATAGAGAAGATGGATAGATGAAACGTGAAAGGGGGAGAGAATGAGAGAGAAAGAAAGAGAAAAAGAGAGAGAGAAAGAGAGAGGAGGAAAAGGAAAGAGAGAAGGAATAGGAGAGAGAGAGAAGGAAAAAGAGAGGGGGAGAGGGGGAGAGAGAGAATGAATGGGAGAGAGATTGAAGGAAAACAAAAAGGAGAGAGAAGGAAAGAGAGAGAGAGAATGGAGAGAATTAGAAGGAAAACAAGAGAGAGAGAGAGAGAGAGAATGGAGAGAATGGATAGAATTAGAAGGAAAACAAGAGAGAGAGAGAGAGAGAGAGAGAGAGAGATAGAAGAGAGAGAGAGAGAGAGAAAAGGGTGAGAGAGAATGAGAGAGCATTAGAGAGAGAGAGAGAAAGAAGGAAAGAGGAGGAATGAGAGAGAGAATGAAAATAAAAAGAGAGAGAAGGAACGGGAGAGAGAGAAGGAAAAAGTAAGGGAGAGAGAGAGAGAGAAAGAAGGAAAGAGAGAAGGAATGAGAGAGAGAGGGAGAGAGGCAGATGGACAATGAGTGGGAGGGAGAGAGAGAGAATTCTATAACCACCTAAAAGGAAGTGATTCCCAAACCTTCCACAACAAAGCCATCACCTACAGAGAGATGAACCTGGAGAAGAGTCCCTTAAGCAAGCTGGTCCTGGGGCTCAGTTCACAAACACAAACACACCCTACAGAGCCCCAGGAAAACAGCACAATTAGACCCAACCAAATCATGAGAAAACAAAAAGATAATTACTTGACACATTGGAAAGAATTAACAAAAAAAACAGAGCAAACTAGAATGCTATTTGGCCCTACACAGAGAGTACACAGCGGTGGAATACCTGACCACTGTGACTGACCCAAAATTAAGGAAAGCTTTGACTATGTACAGACTCAGTGAGCATAGCCTTGCTATTGAGAAAGGCCGCCGTAGGCAGACATGGCTCTCAAGAGAAGACAGGCTATGTGCTCACTGCCCACAAAATGAGGTGGAAACTGAGATGCACTTCCTAACCTCCTGCCCAATGTATGACCATATTAGAGAGACATATTTCCCTCAGATTACACAGATCCACAAAGAATTAGAAAACAAATCCAATTTTGAAAAACTCCCATATCTACTGGGTGAAATTCCACAGTGTGCCATCACAGCAGCAAGATTTGTGACCTGTTGCCACGAGAAAAGGGCAACCAGTGAAGAACAAACACCATTGTAAATACAACCCATATTTATGCTTATTTATTTGATCTTGTGTCCTTTAACCATTTGTATGTTGTTAAAACACTGTATATATATAATATGACATTTGTAATGTCTTTATTGTTTTGAAAGTTCTGTATGTGTAATGTTTACTGTTAATTTTTATTGTTTTTCACTTTATATATTCACTTTCTATATTATCTACCTCACTTGCTTTGGCAATGTTAACACATGTTTCCCATGCCAATAAAGCCCTTGAATTGAATTGAATTGAATTGAATTGAGAGAAAGAGAGAGAGAGAGATCATGAGGTTCTGCTATACAAATTGATGGAAAGTGGTGTTGGGGAAAAAACATTATAAAATCCATATTACAACAAACAACAAGTGCGCGGCTAAAATTGGCATAAAACACACACATTTCTTTCCACAGGGTCGTGGGGTGAGACAGGGATGCAGCTTAAGCCCCACGTTCTTCAACATATATATCAGCGAATTGGCGAGGGCACTAGAACAGTCTGCAGCACCCAGTCTCAACCTACTAGAATCTGAAGTCAAATGTCTACTGTTGGCTGATTATCTGGTGCTTCTGTCACCAACCAAGGAGGGCCAACAGCAGCACCTAGATCTTCTGCACAGACTGTCAGACCTGGGCCCAGCCAGTAAATCTCAGTAAGACAAAAATAACGGTGTTCCAAAAAAGGTCCAGTTGTCAGGACCACAATTACAAATTCCATCTAGACACCGTTGCCCTAGAGCACACAAAAAACAATACATACCTCTGCCTAAACATCAGCGCCACAGGTAACTTCCACAAAGAACTGAACGAGCTGAGAGACAAGGCAAGAAGGGCCTTCTATGACATCAAAATTAACATAAAATTCGACATTCCAATTAGGATCTGGCTAAAAATACTTGAATCAGTTAAAGTACCCATTGCCCTTTATGGTTGTGAGGTCTGGGGTCCGCTCACCAACCAATATTTCACAAAATTGGACAAACACCAAATTGAGACCGCATGCTAAATTCTGAAAAAATATCCTCTGTGTACAACGTGAAACACCAAATAATGCATGCAGAGCAGAATTTGTCCGATACCCACTAATTATCAAAATCCAGGAAAGAGCCATTAAACTTTTCACAATACCAACACATGGGTGTGATGATTCTACAGTGGTCCTTGTAGCATACGATCAAACAGAAACATTTTGCACAAACACACCCCTTAAAAATTACAGTATGTCCAGAATGTGAGCAGTTTATTTTTGATGCAATGTTCAGACATTCACAGAAGTAGCTACAACATAAAACAATCATCCAAACCGGAAAAATGTAGGCTACATTTGTCCAAACGCTAACTGAGGAAAGATTGACATAACACAAGCCGTCATATTTTTGCAACTCTCCACTGACAGAAACTACAATATCAATTAGCTAATAGCAAATACTATTTATAATTAATCACATCACGGGTGAGCTCACCATTCATCAAAATAATTGAGTAAAACACTTTCTAGAAATCTAAAATCAGACGATGGGTAGTTTCTGCACCTCCATGCTTGTTTTTTTTTTGCATCAACCAAAGATAATAAGAAGAGACAAGATGCATTTGGTCTGTTTATAGTATGCATGTTGAAGGGGGTGTGTCGTCTACGATCATCCACTTCCCTTCATTCACTTCCGGAAGTTTACCCGAAAGATGAGTGAACCATTCCTTCAACTCATTATAACATCTTCGGTGTAGCAGATATATGACACCCAGAACACATTGTACAATGTCAATAAACATGGCGCCACACATACAGTGCCTTGCGAAAGTATTCGGCCCCCTTGAACTTTGCGACCTTTTGCCACATTTCAGGCTTCAAACATAAAGATATAAAACTGTATTTTCTTGTGAAGAATCAACAACAAGTGGGACACAATCATGAAGTGGAACGACATTTATTGGATATTTCAAACTTTTTTAACAAATCAAAAACTGAAAAATTGGGCGTGCAAAATTATTCAGCCCCTTTACTTTCAGTGCAGCAAACTCTCTCCAGAAGTTCAGTGAGGATCTCTGAATGATCCAATGTTGACCTAAATGACTAATGATGATAAATACAATCCACCTGTGTGTAATCAAGTCTCCGTATAAATGCACCTGCACTGTGATAGTCTCAGAGGTCCGTCAAAAGCGCAGAGAGCATCATGAAGAACAAGGAACACACCAGGCAGGTCCGAGATACTGTTGTGAAGAAGTTTAAAGCCGGATTTGGATACAAAAATATTTCCCAAGCTTTAAACCCAAGGAGCACTGTGCAAGCGATAATATTGAAATGGAAGGAGTATCAGACCACTGCAAATCTACCAAGACCTGGCCGTCCCTCTAAACTTTCAGCTCATACAAGGAGAAGACTGATCAGAGATGCAGCCAAGAGGCCCATGATCACTCTGGATGAACTGCAGAGATCTACAGCTGAGGTGGGAGACTCTGTCCATAGGACAACAATCAGTCGTATATTGCACAAATCTGGCCTTTATGGAAGAGTGGCAAGAAGAAAGCCATTTCTTAAAGATATCCATAAAAAGTGTCGTTTAAAGTTTGCCACAAGCCACCTGGGAGACACACCAAACATGTGGAAGAAGGTGCTCTGGTCAGATGAAACCAAAATTGAACTTTTTGGCAACAATGCAAAACGTTATGTTTGGCGTAAAAGCAACACAGCTGAACACACCATCCCCACTGTCAAACATGGTGGTGGCAGCATCATGGTTTGGGCCTGCTTTTCTTCAGCAGGGACAGGGAAGATGGTTAAAATTGATGGGAAGATGGATGGAGCCAAATACAGGACAATTCTGGAAGAAAACCTGATGGAGTCTGCAAAAGACCTGAGACTGGGACGGAGATTTGTCTTCCAACAAGACAATGATCCAAAACATAAAGCAAAATGGAATGGTTCAAAAATAAACATATCCAGGTGTTAGAATGGCCAAGTCAAAGTCCAGACCTGAATCCAATCGAGAATCTGTGGAAAGAACTGAAAACTGCTGTTCACAAATGCTCTCCATCCAACCTCACTGAGCTCGAGCTGTTTTGCAAGGAGGAATGGGAAAAAATGTCAGTCTCTCGATGTGCAAAACTGATAGAGACATACCCCAAGCGACTTACAGCTGTAATCGCAGCAAAAGGTGGCGCTACAAATTATTAACTTAAGGGGGCTGAATAATTTTGCACGCCCAATTTTTCAGTTTTTGATTTGTTAAAAAAGTTTGAAATATCCAATAAATGTCGTTCCACTTCATGATTGTGTCCCACTTGTTGTTGATTCTTCACAAAAAAATACAGTTTTATATCTTTATGTTTGAAGCCTGAAATGTGGCAAAAGGTTGCAAAGTTCAAGGGGGCCGAATACTTTCGCAAGGCACTGTATATCCACATAATTTTCCTACCTCATGATGCCATCTATTTTTGTGAAGTGCTCCAGCCCCTCCTGCAGCAAAGCACCCCCACAACATGATGCTGCCACCCTCTGTGTTTCACGTTTGGGATGGTGTTCTTCGGCTTGCAAGCCTCCCCATTTTTCCTCCAAACATAAAGATGGTCATCATGACCAAACAGTTCTACTTTTCTTTCATCAGACCAGATGATATGATAAAAGTAAAGTATGATATTTGTCCCCATGTGCAGTTGCAAACCGTAGTCTGGATTTTTTATGGCAGTTTTGGAGCAGTGGCTTCATTCCAAGCTGAGCGGCCTTCCAGGTTATGTCCATATAGGACTTGTTTTACTGTGGATATAGATACGTTTGTACCTGTTTCCTCCAGCATCTTCACAAGGCCCTTTGCTGTTGTTCTGGGATTGATTTGCATTTTTCGCACCAAAGTACGTTTATCTCTAGGAGACTGAACGCGTTTCCTTCCTGAGCGGTATGACGGCTGCGTGGTACCATGGTGTTTATACTTGCGAACTGTTGTTTGTACAGATGAACGTGGTACATTCAGGCATTTGGAAATTGCTCCCAATGATGAACCAGAATTGTGGAGGTCTACAATAGTTTTTCTGAGATCTTGGCTGATTTCTTTTGATTTTCCCATGATGTCAAGCAAAGAGGCACTGAGTTTGGCGGTAGGCCTTGAAATACATCCACAGCTACACCTCCAATTGACACAAATGATTTCAATAAGCCTATCAGAAGCTTCTAAAGCCATGACATAATTTTCTGGAATTGTTCAAGCTGTTTAAAGGCACAGTCAATTTAGTGTATGTAAACTTCTGACCCACTGGAATTGTGATACAGTGAATTATAAGTGAAATAATCTGTCTGTAAACAATTGTTTAAAAAATTACTTGTGTCATGCACAAAGTAGATGTCCTAACCGACTTGCCAAAACTACAGTTTGTTATTAACAAGAAATTTGTGGAGTGGTTGAAAACGAGTTTTAATGACTCCAACCTCACTGTATGTAAACTTCCAACTTCAACAGTATATACAATTACTAATCAGGGGGGAATGGGAACCAGGTGTGCCAATTTAGAAAGTTCAGTGGCTGGTGAGATAGACCTCTGGAACTGGTGCACGGAATGAGCATTAGTTCCTGGAGATCCACAATACATCACATTGACATCACAATACCCCATAACGATAAAGCAGAAACAGGTTTTTAGAACATTTTGTAAAAATATTACAAAAAAAACTGAAATATCACATTTACACAAGTATTCAGACACTTTACTCAGTACTTTGTTGAACCACCTTTGGCAGCGGTTACTGCCTCAAGTCTTCTTGGGTATGATGCTAGAAGCTTGGCACAACTTTATTTGGGGATTTCTCCCACTCTTCTCTGCAGATCCTCTCAAGCTCTGTCAGGTTGGATGGGGAGCATTGCTGCGCAGCTTTTTCAGGTCTTGTATGAGATGTTCGATCGGGGTCAAGTCCGGGCTCTGGCTGGGCCCTCAAGGATATTCAGAGGCTAATCCCGAAGCCACCCCTGTGTTGTCTCGGCTGTGTGCTTCGGGACATTGTCCTGTTGGAAGGTGAACCTTCACTGCTGTCTGAGGTCCTGAGTGCTCTGGAGCAGGTTTTCATCAAAGATCTCTCTGTACTTTGCTCTGTTCCTCTTTCCCTCTATCTCACTAGTCTCCCAGTCCCTGCTGCTGAAAAACATCCCCAAAGCATGATTATGTTCTCCAGACTCTTGGCATTCAGTTTCATCAGACCAGAGGATCTTGTTTCTCATGGTCTGAGAGTCTTTAGGTGCCTTTTGGCAAACTCCAAGCAAGATATTATGTGCCTTTTACTGAGGTGTGGCTTCCGTCTGGCCACTCTACCCCAAAGGCCTGATTAGTGGAATGCTGCAGAGATGGTTGTCCTTCTGGAAATTTCTCCCCTCCACAGAGGAACTCTGGAGCTCTGTCAGAGTGATCATTGGGTTTTTGGTCACCTCACTGACCAAGACCCTTCTCCCCCGATTGCTCAGTTTATTCGGGCGGCCAGCTCTAGGGAGAGTCTTAGTAGTTGCAAACTTCTTCCATTTAAGAATGAAGATCACTGTGTTCTTGGAAACGTTCAATGCTGCAGAAATGTTTTGGTACCCAGATCCCCAGATCTGTGCCTCGACACGGACAATTCCTTCAACCTCATGGCTTGGTTTTTGATCGGACATGCTCTGTCAACTGTGGGACCTTATAAAGGCAGGTGTGTGCCTTTCCAAATCATGTCCATTCAATTGATTTTAACACAGGTGGACTCTAATCAAGTTGTAGAAACATCTCAAGGATGATCAATGAAAATAAGATGCAGCTGAGCTCTATTTCCAGTCTCATAACAAAGGGAATGAATACTTATGTAAATAAGGTATTTCTGTTTTAAAAATGTTATACATTTGCAAACATTTCCAAAAACCTGTTTTCACTTTGTCGATATGGGGTATTGTGTGTAGTTTGAGGAAAAAGGTTTATTCAATCCATTTTAGAATAAGGCTGTAACGTAACAAGATGTTGGAAAAGCCAAGGGGTCTGAATACTTTCTGGATGCCCTGTATATATTGTATCTAATATACAGTTCAGATCCTCAAAGTCGGGAAGGTAAAGCATTTTATTCATTGACATTATATTGATTATATTACATTATTTCACAAGACTAACAATTATTTTATACAGCTATGCTGTCGGTCTATTCATTTCGTCACTTATATGACTTCCTTGTGAAGTACTTTTAAATTATCTATTGATTGATTTTCTACAGCAATTTCATGTAAACAGACAACAAACTATTCATTAAATCTCCAGAAGATGGACTTCTACTGTAGCTCAGAATTCCCCTGTGATCTGAACAGAGACATGTATTCCATTTGGGCCAATGTCTTTTAGTTATATGAAGACATGGTTTCTCTGCTACCACACAGCAAGCCGAGCCGAGCCGAGTCGAGCATAGCCGAGCCGAGCCGAGCCGAGCCGAGCCAGGCCGAGCCATAAGACTCCTGAACAACTAATCAAATGGCTACCCGGACTGTTTGCATTGACCACAGAATATTACGCTGCTGCATCTCTCTGTTATTTATCTATACATAGTCACTTTACCTCAACCTACATGTACATATTACCTCAATTACCTCGACTAACCTCTGCCCCCTCACATTGACTCTGTACCGTAACACCCTGTATAAGGCCTTCACATTGACTCTGTACCGTAACACCCTGTATATAGCCTCCACATTGGCTCTGTACCGGTATCCCCTGTATACAGCCTCCACATTGACTCTGTACCGGTATCCCCTGTATATAGCCTTCACATTGACTCTGTACCGGTACCCCCTGTATATAGCCTCTACATTGACTCTGTACCGTAACACCCTGTATATAGTCTCCACATTGACTCTGTACCGTAACACCCTGTATATAGCCTGCACATTCACTCTGTACAGTAACACCCTGTATATAGCCTCCACATTGACTCTGTACCGGTATCCCCTGTATATAGCCTCCACATTGACTCTGTACCGGTATCCCCTGTATATAGCCTCCACATTGACTCTGTACCGTAACACCCTGTATATAGCCTCCACATTGACTCTGTACCGTAACACCCTGTATATAGTCTCCACATTGACTCTGTACCGTAACACCCTGTATATAGCCTCCACATTGACTCTGTACCGTAACACCCTGTATATAGCCTCCACATTGACTCTGTACCGTAAAACCCTGTATATAGCCTCCACATTGACTCTGTACCGTAACACCCTGTATATAGCCTCCACATTGACTCTGTACCGTAACACCCTGTATATAGCCTCCACATTGGCTCTGTACCGTAACACCCTGTATATAGTCTCCACATTGACTCTGTACCGTAACACCCTGTATATAGCCTCCACATTGACTCTGTACCGTAACACCCTGTATATAGTCTCCACATTGACTCTGTACCGTAACACCCTGTATATAGCCTCCACATTGACTCTGTACCGTAAAACCCTGTATATAGCCTCCACATTGACTCTGTACCGTAACACCCTGTATATAGCCTCCACATTGACTCTGTACCGTAACACCCTGTATATAGTCTCCACATTGACTCTGTACCGTAACACCCTGTATATAGCCTCCACATTGACTCTGTACCGTAACACCCTGTATATAGTCTCCACATTGACTCTGTATCGTAACACCCTGTATATAGCCTCCACATTGACTCTGTACCGTAACACCCTGTATATAGCCTCCACATTGACTCTGTACCGTAACACCCTGTATATAGCCTCCACATTGACTCTGTACCGTAACACCCTGTATATAGCCTCCACATTGGCTCTGTACCGTAACACCCTGTACATAGCCTCCACATTGGCTCTGTACCGTAACACCCTGTATATAGCCTCCACATTGGCTCTGTACCGTAACACCCTGTATATAGCCTCCACATTGACTCTGTACCGTAACACCCTGTATATAGCCTCCACATTGACTCTGTACCGTAACACCCTGTATATAGCCTCCACATTGACTCTGTACCGTAACACCCTGTATATAGCCTCCACATTGACTCTGTACCGTAACACCCTGTATATAGCCTCCACATTGACTCTGTACCGTAACACCCTGTATATAGCCTCCACATTGACTCTGTACCGTAACACCCTGTATATAGCCTCCACATTGACTCTGTACCGTAACACCCTGTATATAGCCTCCACATTGACTCTGTACCGTAACACCCTGTATATAGCCTCCACATTGACTCTGTACCGTAACACCCTGTATATAGCCTCCACATTGACTCTGTACCGTAACACCCTGTATATAGCCTCCACATTGACTCTGTACCGTAACACCCTGTATATAGCCTCCACATTGACTCTGTACTGGTACCCCCTGTATATAGCCTCCACATTGACTCTGTACTGGTACCCCCTGTATATAGCCTCCACATTGACTCTGTACCGTAACACCCTGTATATAGCCTCCACATTGTTACTGTATTTTACTGCTGCTCTTTAATGAATTATTTGTTATTTTCTATTTTCTTCTTTTTTATTTTTTCAGTTTATTTTAGTGAATCATTGCTTAAGACTTTTTTTGGTTAAGGGCTTGTCAGTCAGCATTTCACTGTAACGTCTACACCACCTGTTGTTTTCAGCATTTCACTGTATGGTCTACTACACCTGTTGTTTTCAGCATTTCACTGTAAGGTCTACTACACCTGTTGTATTCAGCATTTCACTGTAAGGTCTACCTACACCTGTTGTATTCAGCATTTCACTGTAAGGTCTACTACACCTGTTGTATTCGGCATTTCACTGTAAGGTCTACTACACCTGTTGTATTCAGCATTTCAATGTAAGGTCTACCACACCTGTTGTATTCGGCATTTCACTGTATGGTCTACTACACCTGTTGTTTTCAGCATTTCACTGTAAGGTCTACTACACCTGTTGTATTCAGCATTTCACTGTAAGGTCTACTACACCTGTTGTTTTCAGCATTTCACTGTATGGTCTACTACACCTGTTGTATTCAGCATTTCACTGTAAGGTCTACCTACACCTGTTGTATTCAGCATTTCACTGTAAGGTCTACCTACACCTGTTGTTTTCGACATTTCACTGTAAGGTCTACTACACCTGTTGTATTCAACATTTCACTGTAAGGTCTACTACACCTGTTGTATTCAGCATTTCACTGTAAGGTCTACTACACCTGTTGTATTCAGCATTTCACTGTAAGGTCTACTACACCTGTTGTATTCAGCATTTCACTGTAAGGTCTACTACACCTGTTGTATTCGGCATTTCACTGTAAGGTCTACTACACCTGTTGTATTCGGCATTTCACTGTAAGGTGTACTACACCTGTTGTATTCAGCATTTCACTGTAAGGTCTACTACACCTGTTGTATTCAGCATTTCACTGTAAGGTCTACCTACACCTGTTGTATTCAGCATTTCACTGTAAGGTCTACCTACACCTGTTGTATTCAGCATTTCACTGTAAGGTCTACTACACCTGTTGTATTCGGCATTTCACTGTAAGGTCTACTACACCTGTTGTTTTCGACATTTCACTGTAAGGTCTACTACACCTGTTGTATTCAGCATTTCACTGTAAGGTCTACTACACCTGTTGTATTCAGCATTTCACTGTAAGGTCTACTACACCTGTTGTATTCGGCATTTCACTGTAAGGTGTACTACACCTGTTGTATTCAGCATTTCACTGTAAGGTCTACTACACCTGTTGTATTCAGCATTTCACTGTAAGGTCTACTACACCTGTTGTATTCAGCATTTCACTGTAAGGTCTACCTACACCTGTTGTATTCAGCATTTCACTGTAAGGTCTACCTACACCTGTTGTATTCAGCATTTCACTGTAAGGTCTACTACAGTGTCGTGTGTGTGAGTGCATGGGTTCATAGTTGGATATCGGTGTGTACTGATGTTCAGCTGAGGCTTGTTATCCATAGCTGAACTGAACAGGCAGACAGACGGACGATGAGGCTTGTTATCCAGAGCTGAACTGAACAGGCAGACAGACGGACGATGAGGCTTGTCCACTTTAAAAAAACCTGAGCTGAAAGCTCGTCCACTGGCTTTATTAACATGACTGGACTGGATTGGCAGAATATATACTTTCATAACATCTCTCAACTCTGCACTTCTCAGCTCTGATGTCCCTCATCACTCAACATTTACCTCCTCATCTCTGCTTCTTCCATCCCTTGAAGTACAGCAGGAGTGACTCACCCATTCCCACTGAAACCCATGGAAGTCTGGAGACTAAAACCCATGAAAATCTGGAGACTGAAACCCATGGAAATCTCGAGACTGAAACCCATGAAAGTCTGGAGACTAAAACCCATGAAAATCTGGAGACTGAAACCCATGGAACTCTGGAGACTGAAACTCATGGGAATCTGGAGACTGAAACTCATGGAAATCTGGAGACTGAAACCCATGGAAATCTGGAGACTGAAACCCATGGAAATCTGGAGACTGAAACCCATGGAAATCTGGAGAATGAAACTCATGGAAATCTGGAGACTGAAACCCATGGAAATCGCATCTGGAGGCACTTCTGAGACAGAGAGATGCAAATATTTATTCATCTGTTCCCTTTGTCCCTCTTTCTTTGTCCCTCTTCAAAAGACCCTGCTCCCTCATTTAAGTCAGTTCATCTGTTTGGTTACATTATGCAGAGGGAGTGTGATTCAGGGGCTGGGTTGAGATGCTTAGTGTGTGGAGAGAGTGGTTGTTCATGCTGATTCTATGAGCAGCAAGATGATAGACTGGAGAGGGCTGTGGGTTCGGCTGATTGGCACAGTGCACAGGAAGATGTGTGTAATGAGTAAGGGTTAGGGTTATCTGTGTGCATCATCTGGTAATGATTTGACCTAGTACTCTAAATGAACACTGCTATGGTCGCTATGCCACCTACCCAACATACACCCATGCAATCACGTGCCACCCCACCTCACCCCACCCCTGGCCACGTCGATGCTCATTTCTTATCTCCAGCATGCCAGATAGCTGTGTCCTCTGGGAGCCTATCATCTCCCGGCGTGGTGATGGACAGCTGAGACAGCTGGGTTCCGTTCACAGTGGGCCACGACCGGACAGATCACACACCAGCCCTGACATGAGAGAGAGAGGGATGGAAGTTGAGAGAGAAAGAGAGATAGAAACTATCCAAGATCAGACAGACAGAGGATAATACCATAGGAGAAAAGAAAGATGCATCCATGTGTCTGTCCGTCCGTGCGTCCGTGTGTCTGTGTGTCCACGCTTCCGTGTGTCTGTGCATCCATGTATCTGTGTGTCTGTGCATCCATGTATCTGCGTGTCCGTGTTTCCATGTGTCTGTGCGTCCATGTGTCTGTGTGTCCATGTGTCTGTGTGTCCATGTGTCTGTGTGTCCATGTGTCTGTGCGTTTGTGCATCCGTGAGTCTGTCTGCGTGGGTGTGTGAGTCTGTGTGTGTTTGTGTGTGTTCAAGTGAAAATGCATGAGTGTGTATGTGTACCCTGCCCTCTTTCTGTCTTTCACCTCAGGAACGACAACCATTCTATCATTAACCTAGCTGCTGGTCGCCATGACACCCTCACTAGCTGAAGCAGCCATCTTACCTCCGGACCCACGAACACAAAACTCTTAGAAACTTAAATAACACCCACGGTTGTTTAGCTTGGACAGAGTACTGACATTAATTAACAAGTGTAGAATTCTCTGTATTTTAATCATTTCACACTTTAACTTCCTTGGAAGCTCTGTCACTCACACTTGAATTTCACATCAACTTCAAAACGCCATGTCACCGATCATTTCTCTATATGTACTGTAAGACATATAACTCCCACACAACCAGTGATTCAGTTTGAGGCATCACACTTCATTTCAACAGCCTCTCTTTGTTTGTCTGTATTTCTCTGCTTGTGAGTCTACACAGAGAACAAACAAAGAGACAAAGACAACTTGAATAGAT
Organism: Oncorhynchus mykiss; assembly: GCF_057628025.1. Classification (NCBI taxonomy): domain Eukaryota; kingdom Metazoa; phylum Chordata; class Actinopteri; order Salmoniformes; family Salmonidae; genus Oncorhynchus; species Oncorhynchus mykiss. The sequence continues at coordinate 15,420,284 of NC_143046.1, read as the reverse complement.
GTTAAGATTAGGTCCTCAAGTGCAATTTTACAAAGCCTGCATGCCGCACTGATCAAGCACATCAGCAAGGCTTGGGAGTGTTAGAATGTGTGCACCTGTGTTTGTGTGTGTGAGTGCATGAGTGTGTATGAGTGTACACACACTTGGTGCACACACATGCACACACAGCAGTTAGTGTCTCCAGCTCCTCTCTGTCTATTGACCAGGGTGCAGAAAGCACACTGCTGCAGCCAAGATGCTTCGCCCTCCCTCTCAAAGGGAGACAAAGAAAGTCTGGTCTCAAAGTCAGCTCAAATCCTGGCAGGTTCATAGAGAGAAGGGGATCCCCACAAGCACATCCTTCATAGACAGTCCCTCCTTGTCATGTTTGGCCTGTTACTGGTGTGAGGTGGTGAAGGGGATGATGTCCTCTCTTGTTACTGGTGTGAGGTGGTGAAGGGGATGATGTCCTCTCTTGTTACTGGTGTGAGGTAGTGAAGAGGATGATGTACTTTATTTATTGTGTCTCCTCTGTGCTCTAGGACACAAAATATATTAGTGTGTGTGTGTGTGTGTGTGTGTGTGTGTGTGTGTGTGTGTGTGTGTGTGTGTGTGTGTGTGTGTGTGTGTACATGCTTGTGTGTGTTTTGTGTTTGTCTGGGAGCACCTCCAACAGTAGGAATGAGGCTGTTTGAGGAGGTTTGAATCCTAAGCAAGTACAGTACCAACATAGCTACTGTAGTAGGTCAAAGCTGTGTGCTGGTAAACCCTTGTATAGCATGGGTGGAATAGGGATTGTTGTGTTCATGTGATCGGTGGCCCATTTACTCTGTTCTGTATAATTACAACAAGTCCTCACGGTTTTTCCAATTTGACATCAGATTCCGACGTTTCTCCAACTGTCAAATTGTGACAGCTACATTTGGGATAAGGTTACGGTTACTACAGAAACAACTCAACTGTTAAGTTTAGTTCCAACTGGTTAACGTCAGGGTTAAGGTTTGACACAGGGTTACAACAAAACATTTAAAAATAATGGCTATCACTGGGATTGAACACGTGACCCTCAGAGCTGCAGTACGTGTCTGAAGCACATCCTCCATCCCCGTCCACAGTGCCCTAGCAAATCGGAAGCCTACTTGATGGTAATAGCGCTCACCGTTGCTCCTAGTAGCCATTTTTTAACTCTTCTCCTGATGTCCTGGGTACCTGGACGGATGTCAAATTTCGCCTTGGATCTTGAGCAACTTGCCTGATAATGAATGGTTCTTTGCTCAGTGCTTTTCAGCTGTCCCACTCCCTTTTCTTTTCATTATGGTCCTCTAACCCGACACACACACACACACACGCACGCACACGCACACACACGCACACGCACACGCACACGCACACAAACGCACGGTACATACACACTCACATACACACATACGGTACATACACACACACACCCTGCCACTCTTGTTCTTGAAATTAGCTGTCATTTCTACTAAACGTTCATTCATATTTCACTGCATGCCACCAGTAGGTCATAGTTAAACTTTCAATGTCAAAAGGGGTTTGGTTGGACAGTGTCTGTGTTGAGTGCATGTACGTGCTTGCGTCTATTCCAGGCCTAAATCGATCAAATCTGACTGAATTTTGTTGAAAACATACCAGAAAAAATGCAATAACATATAATTTTATCGCAGAGTAAACAAAAATAACAAAACAACTTGAAATAAAAAGTGTGTCCATATTTGTGTCAGTAGCTGGTCCTTATCTGGTCTGCCCCAGTCTGTCAAGGTCATTATGTTATCCAAGCCCTGGTCTGCCCCAGTCTGTCAAGGTCATTATGTTATCCAAGCCCTGGTCTGCCCCAGTCTGTCAAGGTCATTATGTTTCCCAAGCCCTGGTCTGCCCCAGTCTGTTAAGGTCATTATGTTATCCAAGCCCTGGTCTGCCCCAGTCTGTCAAGGTCATTATGTTATGCAGACCTTTCATCTTCAAAGAGGGACGTTTAACATGCTGAACTGGAGGGTCTGTTTGAACCTGGCCTTCAGGGAGAGGGAAGACACTCACTCACACACACACACGCACACACACACACACACACACACACACACACACACACACACACACACACACACACACACACACACACACACACACACACACACACACACACACACACACACACACACACACACACACACACACACACACACGCACACACACGCACACACATGCACACACACACACACAGGTCGCTGTTTGCAGCTTTGGGGAGGGACAGGGGAGAAGAGGGACAATTTAAGGGGGAGATACTTTCAGTGATTAGAACCATCAGTCATCTGTGTCATAAGTCATCTACTCATCTGTGTCACCGGCTCATCTGTGTCATCAGTTATCTGTGTCATCAGTCATAAGTGTCATCAGTCTTCTGTGTCATCAGATCATCTGTTTCATCAGTCATCTGTGTCATCAGTCATCTGTGTCATCAGTCATCTGTGTCGTCAGTCATCTGTGTCATCAGCTCATCTGTATCATCAGTCATCTGTGTCATCAGTCATCTGTTTCATCAGTCATCTGTGTCATCAGTCATCTGTGTCATCAGTCATCTGTGTCATCAGCTCATCTGTGTCATCAGTCATCTGTGTTATCAGTCATCTGTGTCGTCAGTCATCTGTGTCATCAGCTCATCTGTGTCATCAGTCATCTGTGTCATTAGTCATCTGTGTTATCAGTCATCTGCACCTGCTTTTTCTGCAGATCAACGGACCTTCGGTGTGTGTTTGCGTGTGTGTCACTCACCCAATTACTCGACCTGATTGAATATATGCAAATACAACAGAAATTAAAAGTCACCTGCAAGGGGACCCCTCAAGGGACAGAGTTCTATACAAGAGTAAACACACACACATACACACTCCTTAGTTAACACCCTTTAACTGTCCCCTCGGCCATTCAGTGCTCTCTCATCAGGGATGTATAGATGTCAAAATGTAGGACTCTTTTCTCTCTCTCTCTCTCTCTCTCTCTCTCTCTCTCGGTATCTCTCTCTTTCTCTCGGTATCTCTCTCTCTCTCTCGGTATCTCTCTCTCTCTCTTTCTCTCGCTATCGCTCTCTCTCTCTCTTTCTCTCGCTATCTCTCTCTCTCTCTCTCTCTTTCTCTCTCTATCTCTCTCTTTGTATCTCTCACAAAGTCACTCCCTCTCCCTCTCTTTCTCTGTTTTCCATTCTCTCTCCCTCTGTCTGACTCCCTCTCTCTCCCTCACACCAACCCGCCTTCTCTCTCTCCTCCCCTTCCTCTGTCTGACTCCCTCTCTCTCCCTCACACCCACCCGCCTTCTCTCTCTCCTTCCCTTCCTCTGTCTGTGTCCACCTGAGTTCTAATCCTATCCATCTATTCATCCCTCTCCTCCTCACAGTGGCCAGACCAGACCAGCTGGGAATGAAACCACTGCTGTCCCACTGAGGACAGCAGGTAGTCAGACACAGCCCTCCTCCCTTCTGCTCTTATACCTCCCTCCGTTCCCATTCATACCTCCTCTGCTATATAAAGTAGAGCCAGTACAGGGTATATGGTAGGGGTAGAGGTGATATGATCTGTCTCCACTAGGTATGCCCAGTAAATATCTGTATAAGCCCTGGCTCCTCCCCTGCTGGACCTTTAGATTGGAGACAGCCTCCAAAGGTCACTGAGAGTTGCACAGAGCACAATTCAGCTTCTGTCTTCTGCCTTGTTTTCTGTGTTTTGTCTTCTGTCTTCATTCTTGTCTTCTGTTGTCTGCCTTCATGCTTGTCTTCTGTCTTGTTTCTGTCTTCTGTTTTCCCTGGAGAGAGACTGTTGGGAGAGAGGGGGAGAGGGGGAGAAGAGGGGTAGGAGAGTGGTATGAGAGATGGAAGAGAGGGGGGGGGCAGCGGGGTAAGAGAGTGGTATGAGAAACAGAAGAGAGGGGGGGGGGGGGGGGGCAGGGGCTGAAAAAGGTCTGGAGAGAAAGGCTATAGAGCATGGCCCTTGTGTGCATCTTTGATTAAAAAAAACTGGTCAAAGGGTGTAACTAGTGTAACTGGAGAAAGGTGTGGGGTCTAGTGTAACTGGAGAAAGGTGTGGGGTCTAGTGTAACTGGAGAAAGGTGTGGGGTCTAGTGTAACTGGAGAAAGGTGTGGGGTCTAGTGCAACTGGAGAAAGGTGAGGGGTCTAGTGTAACTGGAGAAAGGTGTGGGGTCTAGTGTAACTGGAGAAAGGTGTGGGGTATAGTGTAACTGGAGAAAGGTGTGGGGTCTAGTGTAACTGGAGAAAGGTGTGGGGTCTAGTGTAACTGGAGAAAAGTGTGGGGTCTAGTGTAACTGGAGGAAGGTGTGGGGTCTAGTGTAATTGGTGAAAGGTGAGGGGTCTAGTGTAACTGGAGAAAGGTGTGGGGTCTAGTGTAACTGGAGAAAGGTGTGGGGTCTATTGTAACTGGAGGAAGGTGTGGGGTCTAGTGTAACTGGAGAAAGGTGTGGGGTCTAGTGTAACTGGAGAAAGGTGTGGGGTCTAGTGTAACTGGAGAAAGGTGTGGGGTCTAGTGTAACTGGAGAAAGGTGTGGGGTCTAGTGTAACTGGAGAAAGGTGTGGGGTCTAGTGCAACTGGAGAAAGGTGAGGGGTCTAGTGTAACTGGAGAAAGGTGTGGGGACTAGTGTAACTGGATAAAGGTGTGGGGTCTATTGTAACTGGAGAAAGGTGTGGGGTCTATTGAAACTGGAGGAAGGTGTGGGGTCTAGTGTAACTGGAGAAAGGTGTGGGGTCTAGTGTTACTGGAGAAAGGTGTGGGGTCTATTGTAACTGGAGGAAGGTGTGGGGTCTAGTGTAACTGGAGAAAGGTGTGGGGTCTATTGTAACTGGAGGAAGGTGTGGGGTCTAGTGTAATTGGTGAAAGGTGTGGGGTCTAGTGTAACTGGAGAAAGGTGTGGGATCTAGTGTAACTGGAGAAAGGTGTGGGGTCTAGTGTAACTGGAGAAAAGTGTGGGGTCTAGTGTAACTGGAGGAAGGTGTGGGGTCTAGTGTAATTGGTGAAAGGTGAGGGGTCTAGTGTAACTGGAGAAAGGTGTGGGATCTAGTGCAACTGGAGAAAGGTGAGGGGTCTAGTGGAACTTGAGAAAGGTGTGGGGTCTAGTGTAACTGGAGAAAGGTGTGGGGTCTAGTGTAATTGGTGAAAGGTGAGGGGTCTAGTGTAACTGGAGAAAGGCGTGGGGTCTAGTGTAACTGGAGAAAGGTGTGGGGTCTAGTGTAACTGGAGAAAAGTGTGGGGTCTAGTGTAACTGGAGGAAGGTGTGGGGTCTAGTGTAACTGGAGAAAGGTGTGGGGTCTAGTGTAACTGGAGAAAGGTGTGGGGTCTATTGTAACTGGAGAAAGGTGTGGTTCCTAGAGTAACTGGAGTAAGGGGTGGGATCTAGTGCAACTGGAGAAAGGTGAGGGGTCTAGTGTAACTTGAGAAAGGTGAGGGGTCTAGTGTAACTGGAGAAAGGTGTGGGGTCTAGTGTAACTGGAGAAAGGTGAGGGGTCTAGTGTAACTGGAGGAAGGTGTGGTGTCTAGTGTAATTGGTGAAAGGTGAGGGGTCTAGTGTAACTGGAGAACGGTGTGGGGTCTGGTGTAACTGAAGAAAGGTGTGGGGTCTATTGTAACTTGAGGAAGGTGTGGGGTCTAGTGTAATTGGTGAAAGGTGAGGGGTCTAGTGTAACTGGAGAAAGGTGTGGGGTCTAGAGTAACTGGAGAAAGGTGTGGGATCTAGTGCAACTGGAGAAAGGTGAGGGGTCTAGTGGAACTTGAGAAAGGTGTGGGGTCTAGTGTAACTGGAGAAAGGTGTGGGGTCTAGTGTAACTGGAGGAAGGTGTGGGGTCTAGTGTAACTGGAGAAAGGTGTGGGGTCTAGTGTAATTGGAGAAAGGTGTGGGGTCTAGTGTAACTGGAGGAAAGTGTGGGGTCTAGTGTAATTGGTGAAAGGTGAGGGGTCTAGTGTAACTGGAGAAATGTGTGGGGTCTAGTGTAACTGGAGAAAGGTGTGGGGTCTAGTGTAACTGGAGAAAAGTGTGGGTTCTAGTGTAACTGGAGGAAGGTGTGGGGTCTAGTGTAACTGGAGAAAGGTGTGGGGTCTATTGTAACTGGAGAAAGGTGTGGGGTCTAGTGTAACTGGAGAAAGGAGTGGGGTCTAGTGCAACTGGAGAAAGGTGAGGGGTCTAGTGTAACTGGAGAAAGGTGTGGGGTCTAGTGTAACTGGAGAAAGGTGTGGGGTCTAGTGTAATTGGTGAAAGGTGAGGGGTCTAGTGTAACTGGAGAAAGGCGTGGGGTCTAGTGTAACTGGAGAAAGGTGTGGGGTCTAGTGTAACTGGAGAAAAGTGTGGGGTCTAGTGTAACTGGAGGAAGGTGTGGGGTCTAGTGTAACTGGAGAAAGGTGTGGGGTCTAGTGTAACTGGAGAAAGGTGTGGGGTCTATTGTAACTGGAGAAAGGTGTGGTTCCTAGAGTAACTGGAGTAAGGGGTGGGATCTAGTGCAACTGGAGAAAGGTGAGGGGTCTAGTGTAACTTGAGAAAGGTGAGGGGTCTAGTGTAACTGGAGAAAGGTGTGGGGTCTAGTGTAACTGGAGAAAGGTGAGGGGTCTAGTGTAACTGGAGGAAGGTGTGGTGTCTAGTGTAATTGGTGAAAGGTGAGGGGTCTAGTGTAACTGGAGAACGGTGTGGGGTCTGGTGTAACTGAAGAAAGGTGTGGGGTCTATTGTAACTTGAGGAAGGTGTGGGGTCTAGTGTAATTGGTGAAAGGTGAGGGGTCTAGTGTAACTGGAGAAAGGTGTGGGGTCTAGAGTAACTGGAGAAAGGTGTGGGATCTAGTGCAACTGGAGAAAGGTGAGGGGTCTAGTGGAACTTGAGAAAGGTGTGGGGTCTAGTGTAACTGGAGAAAGGTGTGGGGTCTAGTGTAACTGGAGGAAGGTGTGGGGTCTAGTGTAACTGGAGAAAGGTGTGGGGTCTAGTGTAATTGGAGAAAGGTGTGGGGTCTAGTGTAACTGGAGGAAAGTGTGGGGTCTAGTGTAATTGGTGAAAGGTGAGGGGTCTAGTGTAACTGGAGAAATGTGTGGGGTCTAGTGTAACTGGAGAAAGGTGTGGGGTCTAGTGTAACTGGAGAAAAGTGTGGGTTCTAGTGTAACTGGAGGAAGGTGTGGGGTCTAGTGTAACTGGAGAAAGGTGTGGGGTCTATTGTAACTGGAGAAAGGTGTGGGGTCTAGTGTAACTGGAGAAAGGAGTGGGGTCTAGTGCAACTGGAGAAAGGTGAGGGGTCTAGTGTAACTGGAGAAAGGTGTGGGGTCTAGTGTAACTGGAGAAAGGTGTGGGGTCTAGTGTAATTGGTGAAAGGTGAGGGGTCTAGTGTAACTGGAGAAAGGCGTGGGGTCTAGTGTAACTGGAGAAAGGTGTGGGGTCTAGTGTAACTGGAGAAAAGTGTGGGGTCTAGTGTAACTGGAGGAAGGTGTGGGGTCTAGTGTAACTGGAGAAAGGTGTGGGGTCTAGTGTAACTGGAGAAAGGTGTGGGGTCTATTGTAACTGGAGAAAGGTGTGGTGTCTAGAGTAACTGGAGTAAGGGGTGGGATCTAGTGCAACTGGAGAAAGGTGAGGGGTCTAGTGTAACTTGAGAAAGGTGAGGGGTCTAGTGGAACTGGAGAAAGGTGTGGGGTCTAGTGTAACTGGAGAAAGGTGAGGGGTCTAGTGTAACTGGAGGAAGGTGTGGGGTCTAGTGTAATTGGTGAAAGGTGAGGGGTCTAGTGTAACTGGAGAACGGTGTGGGGTCTAGTGTAACTGAAGAAAGGTGTGGGGTCTATTGTAACTGGAGGAAGGTGTGGGGTCTAGTGTAATTGGTGAAAGGTGTGGGGTCTAGAGTAACTGGAGAAAGGTGTGGGATCTAGTGCAACTGGAGAAAGGTGAGGGGTCTAGTGTAACTTGAGAAAGGTGTGGGGTCTAGTGTAACTGGAGAAACGTGTGGGGTCTAGTGTACTTGGTGAAAGGTGAGGGGTCTATTGTAACTGGAGAAAGGTGTGGGGTCTAGTGTAACTGGAGAAAGGTGTGGGGTCTAGTGTAACTGGAGGAAGGTGTGGGGTCTAGTGTAACTGGAGAAAGGTGTGGGGTCTAGTGTAATTGGAGAAAGGTGTGGGGTCTAGTGTAACTGGAGGAAAGTGTGGGGTCTAGTGTAATTGGTGAAAGGTGAGGGGTCTAGTGTAACTGGAGAAAGGTGTGGGGTCTAGTGTAACTGGAGAAAGGTGTGGGGTCTAGTGTAACTGGAGAAAAGTGTGGGTTCTAGTGTAACTGGAGGAAGGTGTGGGGTCTAGTGTAACTGGAGAAAGGTGTGGGGTCTATTGTAACTGGAGAAAGGTGTGGGGTCTATTGTAACTGGAGAAAGGTGTGGGGTCTAGTGTAACTGGAGAAAGCAGTGGGGTCTAGTGCAACTGGAGAAAGGTGAGGGGTCTAGTGTAACTGGAGAAAGGTGTGGGGTCTAGTGTAACTGGAGAAAGGTGTGGGGTCTAGTGTAACTGGAGAAAGGTGTGGGGTCTAAAGTAACTGGAGAATGGTGAGGGGTCTAGTGTAACTGGAGGAAGGTGTGGGGTCTAGTGTAACTGGAGAAAGGTGTGGGGTCTAGTGTAACTGGAGAAAGGTGTGGGGTCTATTGTAACTGGAAGAAGGTGTGGGGTCTAGTGTAATTGGTGAAATGTGAGGGGTCTAGTGTAACTGGAGGAAGGTGTGGGGTCTAGTGTAACTGGAGAAAGGTGTGGGGTCTAGTGTAACTGGAGAAAGGTGTGGGGTCTAGTGTAACTGGAGAAAGGTGTGGGGTCTAGTGTAACTGGAGAAAGGTGTGGGGTCTATTGTACCTGGAGGAAGGTGTTGGGTCTAGTGTAACTGGAGAAAGGTGTGGGGTCTAGTGTAACTGGAGAAAGGTGTGGGGTCTAGTGTAACTGGAGAAAGGTGTGGGGTCTAGTGTAACTGGAGAAAGGTGTGGGGTCTAGTGTAATTGGAGAAAGGTGTGGGGTCTGGTGTAACTTGAGGAAAGGTGTGGGGTCTACTGTAATTGGTGAAAGGTGAGGGGTCTAGTGTAAGTGGAGAAATGTGTGGGGTCTTGTGTAACTGGAGAAAGGTGTGGGGTCTAGTGTAACTGGAGAAAAGTGTGGGTTCTAGTGTAACTGGAGAAAGGTGTGGGGTCTAGTGCAACTGGAGAAAGGTGAGGGGTCTAGTGTAACTGGAGAAAGGTGTGGGGTCTAATGTAACTGGAGAATGGTGAGGGGTCTAGTGTAACTGGAGGAAGGTGTGGGGTCTAGTGTAACTGGAGAAAGGTGTGGGGTCTAGTGTAACTGGAGAAAGGTGTGGGGTCTATTGTAACTGGAGGAAGGTGTGGGGTCTAGTGTAATTGGTGAAAGGTGAGGGGTCTAGTGTAACTGGAGAAAGGTGTGGGGTCTAGTGTAACTGGAGAAAGGTGTGGGGTCTAGTGTAACTGGAGAAAGGTGTGGGGTCTTGTGTAACTGGAGAAAGGTGTGGGGTCTAGTGTAACTGGAGAAAAGTGTGGGTTCTAGTGTAACTGGAGAAAGGTGTGGGGTCTAGTGCAACTGGAGAAAGGTGAGGGGTCTAGTGTAACTGGAGAAAGGTGTGGGGTCTAGTGTAACTGGAGAAAGGTGTGGGGTCTAATGTAACTGGAGAATGGTGAGGGGTCTAGTGTAACTGGAGGAAGGTGTGGGGTCTAGTGTAACTGGAGAAAGGTGTGGGGTCTAGTGTAACTGGAGAAAGGTGTGGGGTCTAGTGTAACTGGAGAAAGGTGTGGGGTCTAGTGTAACTGGAGAAAGGTATGGGGTCTAATGTAACTGGAGAATGGTGAGGGGTCTAGTGTAACTGGAGGAAGGTGTGGGGTCTAGTGTAACTGGAGAAAGGTGTGGGGTCTAGTGTAACTGGAGAAAGGTGTGGGGTCTATTGTAACTGGAGGAAGGTGTGGGGTCTAGTGTAATTGGTGAAAGGTGAGGGGTCTAGTGTAACTGGAGAAAGGTGTGGGGTCTAGTGTAACTGGAGAAAGGTGTGGGGTCTAGTGTAACTGGAGAAAGGTGTGGGGTCTAGTGTAACTGGAGAAAAGTGTGGGTTCTAGTGTAACTGGAGAAAGGTGTGGGGTCTAGTGCAACTGGAGAAAGGTGAGGGGTCTAGTGTAACTGGAGAAAGGTGTGGGGTCTAGTGTAACTGGAGAAAGGTGTGGGGTCTAATGTAACTGGAGAATGGTGAGGGGTCTAGTGTAACTGGAGGAAGGTGTGGGGTCTAGTGTAACTGGAGAAAGGTGTGGGGTCTAGTGTAACTGGAGAAAGGTGTGGGGTCTATTGTAACTGGAGGAAGGTGTGGGGTCTAGTGTAATTGGTGAAAGGTGAGGGGTCTAGTGTAACTGGAGAAAGGTGTGGGGTCTAGTGTAACTGGAGAAAGGTGTGGGGTCTAGTGTAACTGGAGGAAGGTGTGGGGTCTAGTGTAATTGGTGAAAGGTGAGGGGTCTAGTGTAACTGGAGAAAGGTGTGGGGTCTAGTGTAACTGGAGAAAGGTGTGGGGTCTAGTGTAACTGGAGAAAGGTGTGGGGTCTAGTGTAACTGGAGGAAGGTGTGGGGTATAGTGTAATTGGTGAAAGGTGAGGGGTCTAGTGTAACTGGAGGAAGGTGTGGGGTCTAGTGTAACTGGAGAAAGGTGTGGGTTCACACACACACACACACACACACACACACACACACACACACACACACACACACACACACACTGATCCATCAGCAATATGATATACGTGTTACCACCCGGCCTAGCCGTGCCCTGCTGGCTTCAGAGATATGTAATATATGTAGTCTGTGGATATACTGTATGTGTTTCATGTCAGATGTTAAATAGCTGCTTCAGTCTCTCTATCTCTCCTAAGCGGCTCAGAGAGAAGGGAGAGAGGAGAGTCATGTAATTACTTGGCCCCTATGGAACTGCAGAGAGAGAAAAGAGAAAGATACTTCTTTCTCAAGGAGCACTTAGCTCTTTTTATTCTATTGAATGGTAGAGAACAGGATGAGTGGGTGAATGGAGGTGGAGAACATGATGAGTGGGTGAATGGAGGTAGAGAACAGGATGAGTGGGTGAATGGAGGAAGAGAACAGGATGAGTGTGTGAATGGAGGTAGAGAACAGGATGAGTGTGTGAATGGAGGTGGAGAACGGGATGAGTGGGTGAATGGAGGTGGAGAACAGGACAAGTGGGTGAATGGAGGTGGAGAACAGGATGAGTGTGTGAATGGAGGTAGAGAACAGGATGAGTGGGTTAGTGGAGGTGGAGAACAGGATGAGTGGGTGAATGGAGGTGGAGAACATGATGAGTGGGTGAATTGAGGTGGAGAACAGGATGAGTGTGTGAATGGAGGTTGAGAACAGGATGAGTGGGTTAGTGGAGGTGGAGAACAGGATTAGTGTGTGAATGGAGGTAGAGAACAGGATGAGTGTGTGAATGGAGGTAGAGAACAGGATGACTGGGTTAGTGGAGGTGGAGAACAGGATTAGTGGGCTAATGGAGGTAGAGAACATGATGAGTTGGTGAATGGAGGTAGAGAACAGGATGAGTTGGTGAATGGAGGTAGAGAACAGGATGCATGGCTGAATGGAGGTAGAGAACAGGATGCATGGGTGAATGGAGGTAGAGAACAGGATGAGTGGGTGAATGGAGGTAGAGAACAGGATGAGTGGGTGAATGCAGGTAGAGAACAGGATGAGTGTGTGAATGGAATTAGAGGACAGGATGAGTGGGTGAATGGAGGTGGAGAACAGGAAGAGTGTGTGAATGGAGGTAGAGAACAGGATGAGTGGGTTAATGGAGGTGGAGAACAGGATGAGTGGGTGAATGGAGGTGGAGAACATGATGAGTGGGTGAATGGAGGTAGAGAACAGGTTGAGTTGGTGAATGGAGGTAGAGAACAGGATGAGTGGGTGAATGGTGCTAGAGAACAGGATGAGTGGGTGAATGGAGGTAGAGAACAGGATGTGTTGGTGAATGGAGGAAGAGAACAGGGTGAGTGGGTGAATGGAGGTAGAGAACAGGATGAGTGGGTGAATGGAGGTAGAGAACAGTATGAGTGGGTTAATGGAGGTAGAGAACAGGATGAGTGGGTGAATGGAGGTAGAGAACAGGATGAGTGGGTTAATGGAGGTAGAGAATAGGATGAGTGGGTGAATGGAGGTAGAGAACAGGATGAGTGGGTGAATGGAGGTAGAGAACAGGATGAGTGGGTGAATGGAGGTGGAGAACAGGAAGAGTGTGTGAATGGAGGTAGAGAACAGGATGAGTGGGTTAATGGAGGTGGAGAACAGGATGAGTGGGTGAATGGAGGTGGAGAACATGATGAGTGGGTGAATGGAGGTAGAGAACAGGTTGAGTTGGTGAATGGAGGTAGAGAACAGGATGAGTTGGTGAATGGAGGTAGAGAACAGGATGAGTGGGTGAATGCAGGTGGAGAACATGATGAGTGGGTGAATGGAGGTAGAGAACAGGATGAGTTGGTGAATGGAGGTAGAGAACAGGATGAGTGGGTGTATGGAGGTAGAGTACATGATGAGTGTGTGAATGGAGGTAGAGAACAGGATGAGTGGGTTAGTGGAGGTAGAGAACAGGATGAGTGTGTGAATGGAGGTAGATAACAGGATGAGTGTGTGTATGGAAGTAGAGAACAGGATGAGTGGGTGAATGGAGGTGGAGAACGGGATGAGTGGGTGAATGGAGGTGGAGAACAGGACGAGTGGGTGAATGGAGGTGGAGAACAGGATGAGTGTGTGAATGGAGGTAGAGAACAGGATGAGTGGGTTAGTGGAGGTGGAGAACAGGATGAGTGGGTGAATGGAGGTGGAGAACATGATGAGTGGGTGAATTGAGGTGGAGAACAGGATGAGTGTGTGCATGGAGGTAGAGAACAGGATGAGTGGGTTAGTGGAGGTGGAGAACAGGATGAGTGTGTGAATGGAGGTAGAGAACAGGATGAGTGTGTGAATTGAGGTAGAGAACAGGATGACTGGGTTAGTGGAGGTGGAGAACAGGATTAGTGGGCTAATGGAGGTGGAGAACATGATGAGTGGCTGAATGGAGGTAGAGAACAGGATGAGTTGGTGAATGGAGGTAGAGAACAGGATGAGTTGGTGAATGGAGTTAGAGAACAGGATGCATGGGTGAATGGAGGTAGAGAACAGGATTGCATGGGTGAATGGAGGTAGAGAACAGGATGAGTGGGTGAATGGAGGTAGAGAACAGGATGAGTGGGTGAATGCAGGTAGAGAACAGGATGAGTGTGTGAATGGAGTTAGGGAACAGGATGAGTGGGTTAATGGAGGTGGAGAACAGGATGAGTGGGTGAATGGAGGTGGAGAACATGATGAGTGGGTGAATGGAGGTAGAGAACAGGTTGAGTTGGTGAATGGAGGTAGAGAACAGGATGAGTTGGTGAATGTAGGTAGAGAACAGGATGAGTGGGTGAATGGAGGTGGAGAACATGATGAGTGGGTGAATGGAGGTAGAGAACAGGATGAGTTGGTGAATGGAGGTAGAGAACAGGATGAGTGGGTGAATGGAGGTAGAGTACATGATGAGTGTGTGAATGGAGGTAGAGAACAGGATGAGTGGGTTAGTGGAGGTGGAGAACAGGATGAGTGGGTGAATGGAGGTGGAGAACATGATGAGTGGGTGAATTGAGGTGGAGAACAGGATGAGTGTGTGCATGGAGGTAGAGAACAGGATGAGTGGGTTAGTGGAGGTGGAGAACAGGATGAGTGTGTGAATGGAGGTAGAGAACAGGATGAGTGTGTGAATTGAGGTAGAGAACAGGATGACTGGGTTAGTGGAGGTGGAGAACAGGATTAGTGGGCTAATGGAGGTGGAGAACATGATGAGTGGCTGAATGGAGGTAGAGAACAGGATGAGTTGGTGAATGGAGGTAGAGAACAGGATGAGTTGGTGAATGGAGTTAGAGAACAGGATGCATGGGTGAATGGAGGTAGAGAACAGGATTGCATGGGTGAATGGAGGTAGAGAACAGGATGAGTGGGTGAATGGAGGTAGAGAACAGGATGAGTGGGTGAATGCAGGTAGAGAACAGGATGAGTGTGTGAATGGAGTTAGGGAACAGGATGAGTGGGTTAATGGAGGTGGAGAACAGGATGAGTGGGTGAATGGAGGTGGAGAACATGATGAGTGGGTGAATGGAGGTAGAGAACAGGTTGAGTTGGTGAATGGAGGTAGAGAACAGGATGAGTTGGTGAATGTAGGTAGAGAACAGGATGAGTGGGTGAATGGAGGTGGAGAACATGATGAGTGGGTGAATGGAGGTAGAGAACAGGATGAGTTGGTGAATGGAGGTAGAGAACAGGATGAGTGGGTGAATGGAGGTAGAGTACATGATGAGTGTGTGAATGGAGGTAGAGAACAGGATGAGTGGGTTAGTGGAGGTGGAGAACAGGATGAGTGGGTGAATGGAGGTGGAGAACATGATGAGTGGGTGAATTGAGGTGGAGAACAGGATGAGTGTGTGCATGGAGGTAGAGAACAGGATGAGTGGGTTAGTGGAGGTGGAGAACAGGATGAGTGTGTGAATGGAGGTAGAGAACAGGATAAGTGTGTGAACGGAGGTAGAGAACAGGATGACTGGGTTAGTGGAGGTGGAGAACAGGATTAGTGGGCTAATGGAGGTGGAGAACATGATGAGTGGCTGAATGGAGGTAGAGAACAGGATGAGTTGGTGAATGGAGGTAGAGAACAGGATGAGTTGGTGAATGGAGTTAGAGAACAGGATGCATGGGTGAATGGAGGTAGAGAACAGGATTGCATGGGTGAATGGAGGTAGAGAACAGGATGAGTGGGTGAATGGAGGTAGAGAACAGGATGAGTGGGTGAATGCAGGTAGAGAACAGGATGAGTGTGTGAATGGAGTTAGGGAACAGGATGAGTGGGTTAATGGAGGTGGAGAACAGGATGAGTGGGTGAATGGAGGTGGAGAACATGATGAGTGGGTGAATGGAGGTAGAGAACAGGTTGAGTTGGTGAATGGAGGTAGAGAACAGGATGAGTTGGTGAATGGAGGTAGAGAACAGGATGAGTGGGTGAATGGAGGTGGAGAACAGGATGAGTTGGTGAATGGAGGTAGAGAACAGGATGAGTGGGTGAATGGAGGTAGAGTACATGATGAGTGTGTGAATGGAGGTAGAGAACAGGATGAGTGGGTTAGTGGAGGTAGAGAACAGGATGAGTGTGTGAATGGAGGTAGATAACAGGATGAGTGGGTGAATGGAGGTGGAGAACGGGATGAGTGGGTGAATGGAGGTGGAGAACAGGACGAGTGGGTGAATGGAGGTGGAGAACAGGATGAGTGTGTGAATGAAGGTAGAGAACAGGATGAGTGGGTGAATGGAGGTGGAGAACGGGATGAGTGTGTGAATGGAGGTAGAGAACAGGATGAGTGGGTTAGTGGAGGTGGAGAGCAGGATGAGTGTGTGAATGGAGGTAGAGAACAGGATGAGTGTGTGAATGGAGGTAGAGAACAGGATGACTGGGTTAGTGGAGGTGGAGAACAGGATTAGTGGGCTAATGGAGGTGGAGAACATGATGAGTGGCTGAATGGAGGTAGAGAACAGGATGAGTTGGTGAATGGAGGTAGAGAACAGGATGAGTTGGTGAATGGAGGTAGAGAACAGGATGCATGGGTGAATGGAGGTAGAGAACAGGATGCATGGGTGAATGGAGGTAGAGAACAGGATGAGTGGGTGAATGGAGGTAGAGAACAGGATGAGTGGGTGAATGCAGGTAGAGAACAGGATGAGTGTGTGAATGGAGTTAGAGAACAGGATGATTGGGTGAATTGAGGTGGAGAACAGGAAGAGTGTGTGAATGGAGGTAGAGAACAGGATGAGTGGGTGAATGGAGGTGGAGAACAGGATGAGTGGTTGAATGTAGGTGGAGAACAGGATAAGTGGGTGAATGGAGGTGGAGAACAGGATGAGTGGGTGAATGGAGGTAGGGAACAGGATGAGTGGATGAATGGTGTAGAGAACAGCATGAGTGGGTGAATTGAGGGAGAGAACAGGATGAGTGGGTGAATGGAGGAAGAGAACAGGATGAGTGTGTGAATGGAGGAAGAGAACAGGATGAGTGGGTGGATGGGGGTAGAGAACAGGATGAGTGTTTGAATGGAGGTAGAGAACATGATGAGTGGGTGAATGGAGGTGGAGAACAGGATGAGTGTGTGAATGGAGGTAGAGAACAGGATGAGTGTGTGAATGGAGGTGGAGAACAGGATGAGTAGGTGAATGGAGGTGGAGAACATGATGAGTGGGTGAATAGAGGTAGAGAACAGGATGAGTGTGTGGATGGAGGTAGAGAACAGGATGAGTTGGTGAATGGAGGTGGAGAACAGGATGAGTGGGTGAATAGAGGTGGAGAACAGGATAAGTGGGTGAATGGAGGTGGAGAACAGGATGAGTGGGTGAATGGAGGTAGGGAACAGGATGAGTGGATGAATGGTGTAGAGAACAGCATGAGTGGGTGAATTGAGGGAGAGAACAGGATGAGTGGGTGAATGCAGGTAGAGAACAGGATGAGTGTGCGAATGGAGTTAGAGAACAGGATGAGTGGGTGAATGGAGTTGGAGAACAGGAAGAGTGTGTGAATGGAGGTAGAGAACAGGATGAGTGGGTTAATGGAGGTGCAGAACAGGATGAGTGGGTGAATGGAGATGAAGAACATGATGAGTGGGTGAATGGAGATGGAGAACAGGTTGAGTTGGTGAGTGGAGGTAGAGAACAGGATGAGTTGGTGAATGGAGGTAGAGAACAGGATGAGTGGGTGAATGAGGTGGAGAACATGATGAGTGGGAGAACAGGATGAGTGGGTGAATGGAGGTGGAGAACATGATGAGTGGGTGAATGGAGGTAGAGAACAGGTTGAGTTGGTGAGTGGAGGTAGAGAACAGGATGAGTTGGTGAATGGAGGTAGAGAGCAGGATGAGTGTGTGAATGAGGTGGAGAACATGATGAGTGGGTGAATGGAGGTAGAGAACAGGATGAGTTGGTGAATGGAGGTAGAGAACAGGATGAGTGGGTGAATGGAGGTGGAGAACATGATGAGTGGGTGAATGGAGGTAGAGAACAGGATGAGTTGGTGAATGGAGGTAGAGAACAGGATGAGTTGGTGAATGGAGGTAGAGAACAGGATGCATGGGTGAATGGAGGTGGAGAACAGGATTAGTGGGTGAATCGAGGTAGAGAACAGGATGAGTGGGTGAATGGAGGTGGAGAACAGGATGAGTGGGTGAATGGAGGTGGAGAACAGGATGAGTGGGTGAATGGAGGTAGAGAACAGGATGAGTGGGTGAATGGAGGTGGAGAACAGGATGAGTGTGTGAATGGAGGTAGAGAACAGGATGAGTGGGTTAGTGGAGGTGGAGAACAGGATGAGTGTGTGAATGGAGGTAGAGAACAGGATTAGTGGGTGAATGGAGGAAGAGAACAGGATGAGTGGGTGAATGGAGGTGGAGAACAGGATGAGTTGGTGAATGGAGGTAGAGAACAGGATGAGTTGGTGAATGGAGGTAGAGAACAGGATGCATGGGTGAATGGAGGTAGAGAACAGGATGCATGGGTGAATGGAGGTAGAGAACAGGATGAGTGGGTGAATGGAGGTAGAGAACAGGATGAGTGGGTGAATGCAGGTAGAGAACAGGATGAGTGTGTGAATGGAGTTAGAGAACAGGATGATTGGGTGAATTGAGGTGGAGAACAGGAAGAGTGTGTGAATGGAGGTAGAGAACAGGATGAGTGGGTGAATGGAGGTGGAGAACAGGATGAGTGGTTGAATATAGGTGGAGAACAGGATAAGTGGGTGAATGGAGGTGGAGAACAGGATGAGTGGGTGAATGGAGGTAGGGAACAGGATGAGTGGATGAATGGTGTAGAGAAAAGCATGAGTGGGTGAATTGAGGGAGAGAACAGGATGAGTGGGTGAATGGAGGAAGAGAACAGGATGAGTGTGTGAATGGAGGAAGAGAACAGGATGAGTGGGTGGATGGGGGTAGAGAACAGGATGAGTGTTTGAATGGAGGTAGAGAACATGATGAGTGGGTGAATGGAGGTGGAGAACAGGATGAGTGTGTGAATGGAGGTAGAGAACAGGATGAGTGTGTGAATGGAGGTGGAGAACAGGATGAGTAGGTGAATGGAGGTGGAGAACATGATGAGTGGGTGAATAGAGGTAGAGAACAGGATGAGTGTGTGGATGGAGGTAGAGAACAGGATGAGTTGGTGAATGGAGGTGGAGAACAGGATGAGTGGGTGAATAGAGGTGGAGAACAGGATAAGTGGGTGAATGGAGGTGGAGAACAGGATGAGTGGGTGAATGGAGGTAGGGAACAGGATGAGTGGATGAATGGTGTAGAGAACAGCATGAGTGGGTGAATTGAGGGAGAGAACAGGATGAGTGGGTGAATGCAGGTAGAGAACAGGATGAGTGTGCGAATGGAGTTAGAGAACAGGATGAGTGGGTGAATGGAGTTGGAGAACAGGAAGAGTGTGTGAATGGAGGTAGAGAACAGGATGAGTGGGTTAATGGAGGTGCAGAACAGGATGAGTGGGTGAATGGAGATGAAGAACATGATGAGTGGGTGAATGGAGATGGAGAACAGGTTGAGTTGGTGAGTGGAGGTAGAGAACAGGATGAGTTGGTGAATGGAGGTAGAGAACAGGATGAGTGGGTGAATGAGGTGGAGAACATGATGAGTGGGAGAACAGGATGAGTGGGTGAATGGAGGTGGAGAACATGATGAGTGGGTGAATGGAGGTAGAGAACAGGTTGAGTTGGTGAGTGGAGGTAGAGAACAGGATGAGTTGGTGAATGGAGGTAGAGAGCAGGATGAGTGTGTGAATGAGGTGGAGAACATGATGAGTGGGTGAATGGAGGTAGAGAACAGGATGAGTTGGTGAATGGAGGTAGAGAACAGGATGAGTGGGTGAATGGAGGTGGAGAACATGATGAGTGGGTGAATGGAGGTAGAGAACAGGATGAGTTGGTGAATGGAGGTAGAGAACAGGATGAGTTGGTGAATGGAGGTAGAGAACAGGATGCATGGGTGAATGGAGGTGGAGAACAGGATTAGTGGGTGAATCGAGGTAGAGAACAGGATGAGTGGGTGAATGGAGGTGGAGAACAGGATGAGTGGGTGAATGGAGGTGGAGAACAGGATGAGTGGGTGAATGGAGGTAGAGAACAGGATGAGTGGGTGAATGGAGGTGGAGAACAGGATGAGTGTGTGAATGGAGGTAGAGAACAGGATGAGTGGGTTAGTGGAGGTGGAGAACAGGATGAGTGTGTGAATGGAGGTAGAGAACAGGATTAGTGGGTGAATGGAGGAAGAGAACAGGATGAGTGGGTGAATGGAGGTGGAGAACAGGATGAGTTGGTGAATGGAGGTAGAGAACAGGATGAGTTGGTGAATGGAGGTAGAGAACAGGATGCATGGGTGAATGGAGGTAGAGAACAGGATGCATGGGTGAATGGAGGTAGAGAACAGGATGAGTGGGTGAATGGAGGTAGAGAACAGGATGAGTGGGTGAATGCAGGTAGAGAACAGGATGAGTGTGTGAATGGAGTTAGAGAACAGGATGATTGGGTGAATTGAGGTGGAGAACAGGAAGAGTGTGTGAATGGAGGTAGAGAACAGGATGAGTGGGTGAATGGAGGTGGAGAACAGGATGAGTGGTTGAATATAGGTGGAGAACAGGATAAGTGGGTGAATGGAGGTGGAGAACAGGATGAGTGGGTGAATGGAGGTAGGGAACAGGATGAGTGGATGAATGGTGTAGAGAACAGCATGAGTGGGTGAATTGAGGGAGAGAACAGGATGAGTGGGTGAATGGAGGAAGAGAACAGGATGAGTGTGTGAATGGAGGAAGAGAACAGGATGAGTGGGTGGATGGGGGTAGAGAACAGGATGAGTGTTTGAATGGAGGTAGAGAACATGATGAGTGGGTGAATGGAGGTGGAGAACAGGATGATTGTGTGAATGGAGGTAGAGAACAGGATGAGTGTGTGAATGGAGGTGGAGAACAGGATGAGTAGGTGAATGGAGGTGGAGAACATGATGAGTGGGTGAATAGAGGTAGAGAACAGGATGAGTGTGTGGATGGAGGTAGAGAACAGGATGAGTTGGTGAATGGAGGTGGAGAACAGGATGAGTGGGTGAATAGAGGTGGAGAACAGGATAAGTGGGTGAATGGAGGTGGAGAACAGGATGAGTGGGTGAATGGAGGTAGGGAACAGGATGAGTGGATGAATGGTGTAGAGAACAGCATGAGTGGGTGAATTGAGGGAGAGAACAGGATGAGTGGGTGAATGCAGGTAGAGAACAGGATGAGTGTGCGAATGGAGTTAGAGAACAGGATGAGTGGGTGAATGGAGTTGGAGAACAGGAAGAGTGTGTGAATGGAGGTAGAGAACAGGATGAGTGGGTTAATGGAGGTGCAGAACAGGATGAGTGGGTGAATGGAGATGAAGAACATGATGAGTGGGTGAATGGAGATGGAGAACAGGTTGAGTTGGTGAGTGGAGGTAGAGAACAGGATGAGTTGGTGAATGGAGGTAGAGAACAGGATGAGTGGGTGAATGAGGTGGAGAACATGATGAGTGGGAGAACAGGATGAGTGGGTGAATGGAGGTGGAGAACATGATGAGTGGGTGAATGGAGGTAGAGAACAGGTTGAGTTGGTGAGTGGAGGTAGAGAACAGGATGAGTTGGTGAATGGAGGTAGAGAGCAGGATGAGTGTGTGAATGAGGTGGAGAACATGATGAGTGGGTGAATGGAGGTAGAGAACAGGATGAGTTGGTGAATGGAGGTAGAGAACAGGATGAGTGGGTGAATGGAGGTGGAGAACATGATGAGTGGGTGAATGGAGGTAGAGAACAGGATGAGTTGGTGAATGGAGGTAGAGAACAGGATGAGTTGGTGAATGGAGGTAGAGAACAGGATGCATGGGTGAATGGAGGTGGAGAACAGGATTAGTGGGTGAATCGAGGTAGAGAACAGGATGAGTGGGTGAATGGAGGTGGAGAACAGGATGAGTGGGTGAATGGAGGTGGAGAACAGGATGAGTGGGTGAATGGAGGTAGAGAACAGGATGAGTGGGTGAATGGAGGTGGAGAACAGGATGAGTGTGTGAATGGAGGTAGAGAACAGGATGAGTGGGTTAGTGGAGGTGGAGAACAGGATGAGTGTGTGAATGGAGGTAGAGAACAGGATTAGTGGGTGAATGGAGGAAGAGAACAGGATGAGTGGGTGAATGGAGGTGGAGAACAGGATGAGTTGGTGAATGGAGGTAGAGAACAGGATGAGTGGGTTAGTGGAGGTAGAGAACAGGATGAGTGTGTGAATGGAGGTAGATAACAGGATGAGTGTGTGTATGGAAGTAGAGAACAGGATGAGTGTGTGAATGAAGGTAGAGAACAGGATGAGTGGGTGAATGGAGGTGGAGAACGGGATGAGTGGGTGAATGGAGGTGGAGAACAGGACGAGTGGGTGAATGGAGGTGGAGAACAGGATGAGTGTGTGAATGGAGGTAGAGAACAGGATGAGTGGGTTAGTGGAGATGGAGAACAGGATGAGTGTGTGAATGGAGGTAGAGAACAGGATGAGTGTGTGAATGGAGGTAGAGAACAGGATGACTGGGTTAGTGGAGGTGGAGAACAGGATTAGTGGGCTAATGGAGGTGGAGAACATGATGAGTGGCTGAATGGAGGTAGAGAACAGGATGAGTTGGTGAATGGAGGTAGAGAACAGGATGAGTTGGTGAATGGAGGTAGAGAACAGGATGCATGGGTGAATGGAGGTAGAGAACAGGATGCATGGGTGAATGGAGGTAGAGAACAGGATGAGTGGGTGAATGGAGGTAGAGAACAGGATGAGTGGGTGAATGCAGGTAGAGAACAGGATGGGGGTGTGAATGGAGTTAGAGAACAGGATGATTGGGTGAATTGAGGTGGAGAACAGGAAGAGTGTGTGAATGGAGGTAGAGAACAGGATGAGTGGGTGAATGGAGGTGGAGAACAGGATGAGTGGTTGAATGTAGGTGGAGAACAGGATAAGTGGGTGAATGGAGGTGGAGAACAGGATGAGTGGGTGAATGGAGTTAGGGAACAGGATGAGTGGATGAATGGTGTAGAGAACAGCATGAGTGGGTGAATTGAGGGAGAGAACAGGATGAGTTGGTGAATGGAGGAAGAGAACAGGATGAGTGGGTGAATGGAGGAAGAGAACAGGATGAGTGGGTGGATGGGGTAGAGAACAGGATGAGTGTTTGAATGGAGGTAGAGAACATGATGAGTGGGTGAATGGAGGTGGAGAACAGGATGAGTGTGTGAATGGAGGTAGAGAACAGGATGAGTGTGTGAATGGAGGTGGAGAACAGGATGAGTAGGTGAATGGAGGTGGAGAACATGATGAGTGGGTGAATAGAGGTAGAGAACAGGATGAGTGTGTGGATGGAGGTAGAGAACAGGATGAGTTGGTGAATGGAGGTGGAGAACAGGATGAGTGGGTGAATAGAGGTGGAGAACAGGATAAGTGGGTGAATGGAGGTGGAGAACAGGATGAGTGGGTGAATGGAGGTAGGGAACAGGATGAGTGGATGAATGGTGTAGAGAACAGCATGAGTGGGTGAATTGAGGGAGAGAACAGGATGAGTGGGTGAATGCAGGTAGAGAACAGGATGAGTGTGCGAATGGAGTTAGAGAACAGGATGAGTGGGTGAATGGAGTTGGAGAACAGGAAGAGTGTGTGAATGGAGGTAGAGAACAGGATGAGTGGGTTAATGGAGGTGGAGAACAGGATGAGTGGGTGAATGGAGATGGAGAACATGATGAGTGGGTGAATGGAGATGGAGAACAGGTTGAGTTGGTGAGTGGAGGTAGAGAACAGGATGAGTTGGTGAATGGAGGTAGAGAACAGGATGAGTGGGTGAATGAGGTGGAGAACATGATGAGTGGGAGAACAGGATGAGTGGGTGAATGGAGGTGGAGAACATGATGAGTGGGTGAATGGAGGTAGAGAACAGGATGAGTTGGTGAATGGAGGTAGAGAGCAGGATGAGTGTGTGAATGAGGTGGAGAACATGATGAGTGGGTGAATGGAGGTAGAGAACAGGATGAGTTGGTGAATGGAGGTAGAGAACAGGATGAGTGGGTGAATGGAGGTGGAGAACATGATGAGTGGGTGAATGGAGGTAGAGAACAGGATGAGTTGGTGAATGGAGGTAGAGAACAGGATGAGTTGGTGAATGGAGGTAGAGAACAGGATGCATGGGTGAATGGAGGTGGAGAACAGGATTAGTGGGTGAATCGAGGTAGAGAACAGGATGATTGGGTGAATGGAGGTGGAGAACAGGATGAGTGGGTGAATGGAGGTGGAGAACAGGATGAGTGGGTGAATGGAGGTAGAGAACAGGATGAGTGGGTTAGTGGAGGTGGAGAACAGGATGAGTGTGTGAATGGAGGTAGAGAACAGGATTAGTGGGTGAATGGAGGAAGAGAACAGGATGAGTGGGTGAATGGAGGTGGAGAACAGGATGAGTTGGTGAATGGAGGTAGAGAACAGGATGAGTGGGTTAGTGGAGGTAGAGAACAGGATGAGTGTGTGAATGGAGGTAGATAACAGGATGAGTGTGTGTATGGAAGTAGAGAACAGGATGAGTGTGTGAATGAAGGTAGAGAACAGGATGAGTGGGTGAATGGAGGTGGAGAACGGGATGAGTGGGTGAATGGAGGTGGAGAACAGGACGAGTGGGTGAATGGAGGTGGAGAACAGGATGAGTGTGTGAATGGAGGTAGAGAACAGGATGAGTGGGTTAGTGGAGATGGAGAACAGGATGAGTGTGTGAATGGAGGTAGAGAACAGGATGAGTGTGTGAATGGAGGTAGAGAACAGGATGACTGGGTTAGTGGAGGTGGAGAACAGGATTAGTGGGCTAATGGAGGTGGAGAACATGATGAGTGGCTGAATGGAGGTAGAGAACAGGATGAGTTGGTGAATGGAGGTAGAGAACAGGATGAGTTGGTGAATGGAGGTAGAGAACAGGATGCATGGGTGAATGGAGGTAGAGAACAGGATGCATGGGTGAATGGAGGTAGAGAACAGGATGAGTGGGTGAATGGAGGTAGAGAACAGGATGAGTGGGTGAATGCAGGCAGAGAACAGGATGGGGGTGTGAATGGAGTTAGAGAACAGGATGATTGGGTGAATTGAGGTGGAGAACAGGAAGAGTGTGTGAATGGAGGTAGAGAACAGGATGAGTGGGTGAATGGAGGTGGAGAACAGGATGAGTGGTTGAATGTAGGTGGAGAACAGGATAAGTGGGTGAATGGAGGTGGAGAACAGGATGAGTGGGTGAATGGAGTTAGGGAACAGGATGAGTGGATGAATGGTGTAGAGAACAGCATGAGTGGGTGAATTGAGGGAGAGAACAGGATGAGTGGGTGAATGGAGGAAGAGAACAGGATGAGTGGGTGAATGGAGGAAGAGAACAGGATGAGTGGGTGGATGGGGTAGAGAACAGGATGAGTGTTTGAATGGAGGTAGAGAACATGATGAGTGGGTGAATGGAGGTGGAGAACAGGATGAGTGTGTGAATGGAGGTAGAGAACAGGATGAGTGTGTGAATGGAGGTGGAGAACAGGATGAGTAGGTGAATGGAGGTGGAGAACATGATGAGTGGGTGAATAGAGGTAGAGAACAGGATGAGTGTGTGGATGGAGGTAGAGAACAGGATGAGTTGGTGAATGGAGGTGGAGAACAGGATGAGTGGGTGAATAGAGGTGGAGAACAGGATAAGTGGGTGAATGGAGGTGGAGAACAGGATGAGTGGGTGAATGGAGGTAGGGAACAGGATGAGTGGATGAATGGTGTAGAGAACAGCATGAGTGGGTGAATTGAGGGAGAGAACAGGATGAGTGGGTGAATGCAGGTAGAGAACAGGATGAGTGTGCGAATGGAGTTAGAGAACAGGATGAGTGGGTGAATGGAGTTGGAGAACAGGAAGAGTGTGTGAATGGAGGTAGAGAACAGGATGAGTGGGTTAATGGAGGTGGAGAACAGGATGAGTGGGTGAATGGAGATGGAGAACATGATGAGTGGGTGAATGGAGATGGAGAACAGGTTGAGTTGGTGAGTGGAGGTAGAGAACAGGATGAGTTGGTGAATGGAGGTAGAGAACAGGATGAGTGGGTGAATGAGGTGGAGAACATGATGAGTGGGAGAACAGGATGAGTGGGTGAATGGAGGTGGAGAACATGATGAGTGGGTGAATGGAGGTAGAGAACAGGATGAGTTGGTGAATGGAGGTAGAGAGCAGGATGAGTGTGTGAATGAGGTGGAGAACATGATGAGTGGGTGAATGGAGGTAGAGAACAGGATGAGTTGGTGAATGGAGGTAGAGAACAGGATGAGTGGGTGAATGGAGGTGGAGAACATGATGAGTGGGTGAATGGAGGTAGAGAACAGGATGAGTTGGTGAATGGAGGTAGAGAACAGGATGAGTTGGTGAATGGAGGTAGAGAACAGGATGCATGGGTGAATGGAGGTGGAGAACAGGATTAGTGGGTGAATCGAGGTAGAGAACAGGATGATTGGGTGAATGGAGGTGGAGAACAGGATGAGTGGGTGAATGGAGGTGGAGAACAGGATGAGTGGGTGAATGGAGGTAGAGAACAGGATGAGTGGGTGAATGGAGGTGGAGAACAGGATGAGTGTGTGAATGGAGGTAGAGAACAGGATGAGTGGGTTAGTGGAGGTGGAGAACAGGATGAGTGTGTGAATGGAGGTAGAGAACAGGATTAGTGGGTGAATGGAGGAAGAGAACAGGATGAGTGGGTGAATTGAGGTAGAGAACAGGATGAGTGGGTGAATGGAGGTAGAGAACAGGATGAGTGGGTGAATGGTGGTAGAGAACAGGATGAGTGGGTGAATGGAGGTAGAGAACAGGATGTGTTGGTGAATGGACGAAGAGAACAGGATGAGTGGGTGAATGGAGGTGGAGAACATGATGAGTGGGTGAATGGAGGTAGAGAACAGGTTGAGTTGGTGAGTGGAGGTAGAGAACAGGATGATTTGGTGAATGGAGGTAGAGAACAGGATGAGTGGGTGAATGAGGTGGAGAACATGATGAGTGGGTGAATGGAGGTAGAGAACAGGATGAGTTGGTGAATGGAGGTAGAGAACAGGATGAGTGGGTGAATGGAGGTGGAGAACATGATGAGTGGGTGAATGGAGGTAGAGAACAGGATGAGTTGGTGAATGGAGGTAGAGAACAGGATGAGTTGGTGAATGGAGGTAGAGAACAGGATGCATGAGTGAATGGAGGTGGAGAAAAGGATTAGTGGGTGAATCGAGGTAGAGAACAGGATGAGTGGGTGATTGGAGGTGGAGAACAGGATGAGTGGGTGAATGGAGGTGGAGAACAGGATGAGTGGGTGAATGGAGGTAGAGAACAGGATGAGTGGGTGAATGGAGGTGGAGAACAGGATGAGTGGGTGAATGAGGTGGAGAACATGATGAGTGGGTGAATGGAGGTAGAGAACAGGATGAGTTGGTGAATGGAGGTAGAGAACAGGATGAGTTGGTGAATGGAGGTAGAGAACAGGATGAGTTGGTGAATGGAGGTAGAGAACAGGATGCATGAGTGAATGGAGGTGGAGAAAAGGATTAGTGGGTGAATCGAGGTAGAGAACAGGATGAGTGGGTGATTGGAGGTGGAGAACAGGATGAGTGGGTGAATGGAGGTGGAGAACAGGATGAGTGGGTGAATGGAGGTAGAGAACAGGATGAGTGGGTGAATGGAGGTGGAGAACAGGATGAGTGGGTGAATGGAGGTAGAGAACAGGATGAGTGGGTGAATGGAGGTGGAGAACAGGATGAGTGTGTGAATGGAGGTAGAGAACAGGATGAGTGGGTTAGTGGAGGTGGAGAACAGGATGAGTGTGTGAATGGAGGTAGAGAACAGGATTAGTGGGTGAATGGAGGAAGAGAACAGGATGAGTGGGTGAATTGAGTTAGAGAACAGGATGAGTGGGTGAATGGAGGTAGAGAACAGTATGAGTGGGTTAATGGAGGTAGAGAACAGGATGAGTGTGTGAATGGAGGTAGATAACAGGATGAGTGTGTGTATGGAAGTAGAGAACAGGATGAGTGTGTGAATGAAGGTAGAGAACAGGATGAGTGGGTGAATGGAGGTGGAGAACGGGATGAGTGGGTGAATGGAGGTGGAGAACAGGACGAGTGGGTGAATGGAGGTGTAGAACAGGATGAGTGTGAGAATGGAGATAGAGAACAGGATGAGTGTGTTAGTGGAGGTGGAGAACAGGATGAGTGGGTGAATGGAGGTGGAGAACATGATGAGTGGGTGAATTGAGGTGGAGAACAGGATGAGTGTGTGCATGGAGGTAGAGAACAGGATGAGTGGGTTAGTGGAGGTGGAGAACAGGATGAGTGTGAATGGAGGTAGAGAACAGGATGAGTGTGTGAATGGAGGTAGAGAACAGGATGACTGGGTTAGTGGAGGTGGAGAACAGGATTAGTGGGCTAATGGAGGTGGAGAACATGATGAGTGGCTGAATGGAGGTAGAGAACAGGATGAGTTGGTGAATGGAGGTAGAGAACAGGATGAGTTGGTGAATGGAGGTAGAGAACAGGATGCATGGGTGAATGGAGGTAGAGAACAGGATGCATGGATGAATGGAGGTAGAGAACAGGATGAGTGGGTGAATGGAGGTAGAGAACAGGATGAGTGGGTGAATGCAGGTAGAAAACAGGATGAGTGTGTGAATGGAGTTAGAGAACAGGATGAGTGGGTGAATGGAGGTGGAGAACAGGAAGAGTGTGTGAATGGAGGTAGAGAACAGGATGAGTGGGTGAATGGAGGTGGAGAACAGGATGAGTTGGTGAATGGAGGTGGAGAACAGGATAAGTGGGTGAATGGAGGTGGAGAACAGGATGAGTGGGTGAATGGAGGTAGGGAACAGGATGAGTGGATGAATGGTGTAGAGAACAGCATGAGTGGGTGAATTGAGGGAGAGAACAGGATGAGTGGGTGAATGGAGGAAGAAAACAGGATGAGTGGGTGAATGGAGGTAGAGAACAGTATGAGTGTGTGAATGGAGGTGGAGAACATGATGAGTGGGTGAATGGAGGTGGAGAACAGGATGAGTGTGTGAATGGAGGTAGAGAACAGGATGAGTAGGTGAATGGAAGTGGAGAACATGATGAGTGGGTGAATGGAGGTAGAGAACAGGATGAGTGTGTGGATGGAGGTAGAGAACAGGATGAGTTGGTGAATGGAGGTGGAGAACAGGATGAGTGGGTGAATAGAGGTGGAGAACAGGATAAGTGGGTGAATGGAGGTGGAGAACAGGATGAGTGGGTGAATGGAGGTAGGGAACAGGATGAGTGGATGAATGGTGTAGAGAACAGCATGAGTGGGTGAATTGAGGGAGAGAACAGGATGAGTGGGTGAATGGAGGAAGAGAACAGGATGAGTGGGTGAATGGAGGTGGAGAACAGGATGAGTGTGTGAATGGAGGTAGATAACAGGATGAGTGTGTGAAGTGAGGTGGAGAACAGGATGCGTGTGTGAATGGAGGTAGAGAACAGGATGAGTGGGTTAGTGGAGGTGGAGAACAGGATGAGTGGGTGAATGGAGGTAGAGAACAGGATGAGTGTGTGAATTGCGTTAGAGAACAGGATGAGTGGGTGAATTGAGGTGGAGAACAGGATGAGTGTGTGAATGGAGCTAAAGAACAGGATGAGTGGGTTTGTGGAGGTAGAGATCAGGATGAGTGTGAGGAATGGAGGTAGAGAACAGGATGAGTTGGTGAATGGAGGTAGAGAAGAGTATGAGTGTGTGAATGGAAGTAGAGAACAGGATGAGTGGGTGAATGGAGGTAAAGAACAGGATGAGTGTGTGAATGGAGGTAGAGAACAGGATGAGTGTGTGAATGGAGGTAGAGAACAGGATGAGTGTGTGAATGGAGGTGGAGAACAGGATGAGTGGGTGAATGGAGGTGGAGAACAGGATGAGTGTTTGAATGGAGGTAGAGAACAGGATGAGTGTGTTAATGGAGGTGGAGAACAGGATGAGTAGGTGAATGGAGGTGGAGAACATGATGAGTGGGTGAATGGTGGTAGAGGACAGGATGAGTGTGTGAATGGAGGTAGAGAACATGATGAGTGTGTGAATGGAGGTAGAGAACAGGATGAGTGTATGAATGGAGGTAGATAACATGATGAATGGGTGAATTGAGGTGGAGAGCAGGATGAGTGTGTGAATGGAGGTAGAGAACAGGATGAGTTTGTGAATGGAGGTAGATAACAGGATGAGTGTGTGAATTGAGGTGGAGAACAGGATGCGTGTGTGAATGGAGGTAGAGAACAGGATGAGTGGGTTAGTGGAGGTGGAGAACATGATGAGTGGGTGAATGGAGGTAGAGAACAGGATGAGTGTGTGAATTGCGTTAGAGAACAGGATTAGTGGGTGAATTGAGGTGGAGAACAGGATGAGTGTGTGAATGGAGGTAGAGAACAGGATGAGTGTGTTAATGGAGATGGAGAACAGGATGAGTAGGTGAATGGAGGTGGAGAACATGATGAGTGGGTGAATGGAGGTAGAGAACAGGATGAGTGAGTGAATGGAGGTGGAGAACATGATGAGTGTGTGAATGGAGGTAGAGAACAGGATGAGTGTGTAAATTGAGGTAGATAACATGATGAATGGGTGAATTGAGTTGGAGAACAGGATGAGTGTGTGAATGGAGGTAGAGAACAGGATGAGTGGGTTAGTGGAGGTGGAGAACAGGATGAGTGGGTGAATGGAGGTAGAGAACAGGATGAGTGTGTGAATTGCGTTAGAGAACAGGATGAGTGGGTGAATTGAGGTGGAGAACAGGATGAGTGTGTGAATGGAGCTAAAGAACAGGATGAGTGGGTTTGTGGAGGTAGAGATCAGGATGAGTGTGAGGAATGGAGGTAGAGAACAGGATGAGTTGGTGAATGGAGGTAGAGAAGAGTATGAGTGTGTGAATGGAAGTAGAGAACAGGATGAGTGGGTGAATGGAGGTAAAGAACAGGATGAGTGTGTGAATGGAGGTAGAGAACAGGATGAGTGTGTGAATGGAGGTAGAGAACAGGATGAGTGTGTGAATGGAGGTGGAGAACAGGATGAGTGGGTGAATGGAGGTGGAGAACAGGATGAGTGTTTGAATGGAGGTAGAGAACAGGATGAGTGTGTTAATGGAGGTGGAGAACAGGATGAGTAGGCTAATGGAGGTGGAGAACATGATGAGTGGGTGAATGGTGGTAGAGGACAGGATGAGTGTGTGAATGGAGGTAGAGAACATGATGAGTGTGTGAATGGAGGTAGAGAACAGGATGAGTGTATGAATGGAGGTAGATAACATGATGAATGGGTGAATTGAGGTGGAGAGCAGGATGAGTGTGTGAATGGAGGTAGAGAACAGGATGAGTCGGTTAGTGGAGGTGGAGAACATGATGAGTGGGTGAATGGAGGTGGAGAACAGGATGAGTGTGTGAATTGCGTTAGAGAACAGGATGAGTGGGTGAATTGAGGTGGAGAACAGGATGAGTGTGTGAATGGAGGTAGAGAATAGGATGAGTGTCTTAATGGAGATGGAGAACAGGATGAGTAGATGAATGGAGGTGGAGAACATGATGAGTGTGTGAATGGAGGTAGAGAACAGGATGAGTGTGTAAATGGAGGTAGATAACATGATGAATGGGTGAATTGAGGTGGAGAACAGGATGAGTGTGTGAATGGAGGTAGAGAACAGGATGAGTGGGTTAGTGGAGGTGGAGAACAGGATGAGTGGGTGAATGGAGGTATAGAACAGGATGAGTTGGTGAATGGAGGTAGAGAAGAGGATGAGTGTGTGAATGGAGGTAGAGAACAGGATGAGTTGGTGAATGGAGGTAGAGAAGAGGATGAGTGTGTGAATGGAGGTAGAGAACAGGATGAGAGTGTGAATGGAGGTGGAGAACAGGATGAGTGGGTGAAATGAGGTGGAGAACAGGATGAGTGTGTGAATGGAGCTAAAGAACAGGATGAGTGGGTTTGTGGAGGTAGAGAACAGGATGAGTGTGTGAATGGAGGTAGAGAACAGGATGAGTTGGTGAATGGAGGTAGAGAAGAAGATGAGTGTGTGAATGGAGGTAGAGAACAGGATGAGAGTGTGAATGGAGGTGGAGAACAGGATGAGTGGGTGAATGGAGGTGGAGAACAGGATGAGTGTGTGAATGGAGGTAGAGAACAGGATGAGTGTGTGAATGGAGGTAGAGAACAGGATGAGTTGGTGAATGGAGGTAGAGAAGAGGATGAGTGTGTTAATGGAGGTAAAGAACAGGATGAGTGGGTTTGTGGAGGTAGAGAACAGGATGAGTGTGTGAATGGAGGTAGAGAACAGGATGAGTTGGTGAATGGAGGTAGAGAAGAGGATGAGTGTGTGAATGGAGGTAGAGAACAGGATGAGTGGGTGAATGGAGGTAGAGAACAGGATGAGTGTGTGAATGGAGGTAGAGAACAGGATGAGTTGGTGAATGGAGGTAGAGAACAGGATGAGAGTGTGAATGGAGGTGGAGAACAGGATGAGTGTGTGAATGGAGGTAGAGAACAGGATGAGTGGGTGAATGGAGGAAGAGAACAGGATGAGTGGTTGAATGGAGGAAGAGAACAGGATGAGTGAGTGAATGGAGGTGGAGAACATGATGAGTGGGTGAATGGAGGTAGAGAACAGGATGAGTGGGTGAATGGAGGTAGAGAACAGGATGAGTGTGTGAATGGAGGTAGAGAACAGGATGAGAGGGTGAATGGAGGTGGAGAACAGGATGAGTGTGTGAATGGAGGTAGAGAACAGGATGAGTGGGTGAATGGAGAAAGAGAACAGGATGAGTGTGTGAATGGAGGTAGAGAACAGGATGAGTGTGTGAATGGAGGTAGAGAACAGGATGAGTGTGTGAATGGAGGTGGAGAACAGGATGAGTGGGTGAATGGAGGTGGAGAACAGAATGAGTGTGTGAATGGAGGTAGAGAACAGGATAATTGTGTTAATGGAGGTGGAGAACAGGATGAGTGTGTGAATGGAGGTAGAGAACAGGATGAGTGTGTTAATGGAGGTGGAGAACAGGATGAGTAGGTGAATGGAGGTGGAGAACATGATGAGTGGGTGAATGGAGGTAGAGAACAGGATGAGTGAGTGAATGGAGGTGGAGAACATGATGAGTGTGTGAATGGAGGTAGAGAACATGATAAATGGTTGAATTGAGGTGGAGAACAGGATGAGTGTGTGAATGGAGGTAGAGAACAGGATGAGTGTGTTAATGGAGGTGGAGAACAGGATGAGTAGGCTAATGGAGGTGGAGAACATGATGAGTGGGTGAATGGTGGTAGAGGACAGGATGAGTGTGTGAATGGAGGTAGAGAACATGATGAGTGTGTGAATGGAGGTAGAGAACAGGATGAGTGTATGAATGGAGGTAGATAACATGATGAATGGGTGAATTGAGGTAGAGATCAGGATGAGTGTGAGGAATTGAGGTGGAGAACAGGATGAGTGTGTGAATGGAGGTAGAGAATAGGATGAGTGTGTTAATGGAGATGGAGAACAGGATGAGTAGATGAATGGAGGTGGAGAACATGATGAGTGTGTGAATGGAGGTAGAGAACAGGATGAGTGTGTAAATGGAGGTAGATAACATGATGAATGGGTGAATTGAGGTGGAGAACAGGATGAGTGTGTGAATGGAGGTAGAGAACAGGATGAGTGGGTTAGTGGAGGTGGAGAACAGGATGAGTGGGTGAATGGAGGTATAGAACAGGATGAGTTGGTGAATGGAGGTAGAGAAGAGGATGAGTGTGTGAATGGAGGTAGAGAACAGGATGAGTTGGTGAATGGAGGTAGAGAAGAGGATGAGTGTGTGAATGGAGGTAGAGAACAGGATGATTGGGTGAATGGAGGTGGAGAACAGGATGAGTGGGTGAATGGAGGTGGAGAACAGGATGAGTGGGTGAATGGAGGTAGAGAACAGGATGAGTGGGTGAATGGAGGTGGAGAACAGGATGAGTGTGTGAATGGAGGTAGAGAACAGGATGAGTGGGTTAGTGGAGGTGGAGAACAGGATGAGTGTGTGAATGGAGGTAGAGAACAGGATTAGTGGGTGAATGGAGGAAGAGAACAGGATGAGTGGGTGAATTGAGGTAGAGAACAGGATGAGTGGGTGAATGGAGGTAGAGAACAGGATGAGTGGGTGAATGGTGGTAGAGAACAGGATGAGTGGGTGAATGGAGGTAGAGAACAGGATGTGTTGGTGAATGGACGAAGAGAACAGGATGAGTGGGTGAATGGAGGTGGAGAACATGATGAGTGGGTGAATGGAGGTAGAGAACAGGTTGAGTTGGTGAGTGGAGGTAGAGAACAGGATGATTTGGTGAATGGAGGTAGAGAACAGGATGAGTGGGTGAATGAGGTGGAGAACATGATGAGTGGGTGAATGGAGGTAGAGAACAGGATGAGTTGGTGAATGGAGGTAGAGAACAGGATGAGTGGGTGAATGGAGGTGGAGAACATGATGAGTGGGTGAATGGAGGTAGAGAACAGGATGAGTTGGTGAATGGAGGTAGAGAACAGGATGAGTTGGTGAATGGAGGTAGAGAACAGGATGCATGAGTGAATGGAGGTGGAGAAAAGGATTAGTGGGTGAATCGAGGTAGAGAACAGGATGAGTGGGTGATTGGAGGTGGAGAACAGGATGAGTGGGTGAATGGAGGTGGAGAACAGGATGAGTGTGTGAATGGAGGTAGAGAATAGGATGAGTGTGTTAATGGAGATGGAGAACAGGATGAGTAGATGAATGGAGGTGGAGAACATGATGAGTGTGTGAATGGAGGTAGAGAACAGGATGAGTGTGTAAATGGAGGTAGATAACATGATGAATGGGTGAATTGAGGTGGAGAACAGGATGAGTGTGTGAATGGAGGTAGAGAACAGGATGAGTGGGTTAGTGGAGGTGGAGAACAGGATGAGTGGGTGAATGGAGGTATAGAACAGGATGAGTTGGTGAATGGAGGTAGAGAAGAGGATGAGTGTGTGAATGGAGGTAGAGAACAGGATGAGTTGGTGAATGGAGGTAGAGAAGAGGATGAGTGTGTGAATGGAGGTAGAGAACAGGATGATTGGGTGAATGGAGGTGGAGAACAGGATGAGTGGGTGAATGGAGGTGGAGAACAGGATGAGTGGGTGAATGGAGGTAGAGAACAGGATGAGTGGGTGAATGGAGGTGGAGAACAGGATGAGTGTGTGAATGGAGGTAGAGAACAGGATGAGTGGGTTAGTGGAGGTGGAGAACAGGATGAGTGTGTGAATGGAGGTAGAGAACAGGATTAGTGGGTGAATGGAGGAAGAGAACAGGATGAGTGGGTGAATTGAGGTAGAGAACAGGATGAGTGGGTGAATGGAGGTAGAGAACAGGATGAGTGGGTGAATGGTGGTAGAGAACAGGATGAGTGGGTGAATGGAGGTAGAGAACAGGATGTGTTGGTGAATGGACGAAGAGAACAGGATGAGTGGGTGAATGGAGGTGGAGAACATGATGAGTGGGTGAATGGAGGTAGAGAACAGGTTGAGTTGGTGAGTGGAGGTAGAGAACAGGATGATTTGGTGAATGGAGGTAGAGAACAGGATGAGTGGGTGAATGAGGTGGAGAACATGATGAGTGGGTGAATGGAGGTAGAGAACAGGATGAGTTGGTGAATGGAGGTAGAGAACAGGATGAGTGGGTGAATGGAGGTGGAGAACATGATGAGTGGGTGAATGGAGGTAGAGAACAGGATGAGTTGGTGAATGGAGGTAGAGAACAGGATGAGTTGGTGAATGGAGGTAGAGAACAGGATGCATGAGTGAATGGAGGTGGAGAAAAGGATTAGTGGGTGAATCGAGGTAGAGAACAGGATGAGTGGGTGATTGGAGGTGGAGAACAGGATGAGTGGGTGAATGGAGGTGGAGAACAGGATGAGTGGGTGAATGGAGGTAGAGAACAGGATGAGTGGGTGAATGGAGGTGGAGAACAGGATGAGTGTGTGAATGGAGGTAGAGAACAGGATGAGTGGGTTAGTGGAGGTGGAGAACAGGATGAGTGTGTGAATGGAGGTAGAGAACAGGATTAGTGGGTGAATGGAGGAAGAGAACAGGATGAGTGGGTGAATTGAGTTAGAGAACAGGATGAGTGGGTGAATGGAGGTAGAGAACAGTATGAGTGGGTTAATGGAGGTAGAGAACAGGATGAGTGTGTGAATGGAGGTAGATAACAGGATGAGTGTGTGTATGGAAGTAGAGAACAGGATGAGTGTGTGAATGAAGGTAGAGAACAGGATGAGTGGGTGAATGGAGGTGGAGAACGGGATGAGTGGGTGAATGGAGGTGGAGAACAGGACGAGTGGGTGAATGGAGGTGTAGAACAGGATGAGTGTGAGAATGGAGATAGAGAACAGGATGAGTGTGTTAGTGGAGGTGGAGAACAGGATGAGTGGGTGAATGGAGGTGGAGAACATGATGAGTGGGTGAATTGAGGTGGAGAACAGGATGAGTGTGTGCATGGAGGTAGAGAACAGGATGAGTGGGTTAGTGGAGGTGGAGAACAGGATGAGTGTGAATGGAGGTAGAGAACAGGATGAGTGTGTGAATGGAGGTAGAGAACAGGATGACTGGGTTAGTGGAGGTGGAGAACAGGATTAGTGGGCTAATGGAGGTGGAGAACATGATGAGTGGCTGAATGGAGATAGAGAACAGGATGAGTTGGTGAATGGAGGTAGAGAACAGGATGAGTTGGTGAATGGAGGTAGAGAACAGGATGCATGGGTGAATGGAGGTAGCGAACAGGATGCATGGATGAATGGAGGTAGAGAACAGGATGAGTGGGTGAATGGAGGTAGAGAACAGGATGAGTGGGTGAATGCAGGTAGAGAACAGGATGAGTGTGTGAATGGAGTTAGAGAACAGGATGAGTGGGTGAATGGAGGTGGAGAACAGGAAGAGTGTGTGAATGGAGGTAGAGAACAGGATGAGTTGGTGAATGGAGGTAGATAACAGGATGAGTGTGTGTATGGAAGTAGAGAACAGGATGAGTGTGTGAATGAAGGTAGAGAACAGGATGAGTGGGTGAATGGAGGTGGAGAACGGGATGAGTGGGTGAATGGAGGTGGAGAACAGGATGAGTGGGTGAATGGAGGTGTAGAACAGGATGAGTGTGAGAATGGAGATAGAGAACAGGATGAGTGTGTTAGTGGAGGTGGAGAACAGGATGAGTGGGTGAATGGAGGTGGAGAACATGATGAGTGGGTGAATTGAGGTGGAGAACAGGATGAGTGTGTGCATGGAGGTAGAGAACAGGATGAGTGGGTGAATGGTGGTAGAGAACAGGATGAGTGGGTGAATGGAGGTAGAGAACAGGATGTGTTGGTGAATGGACGAAGAGAACAGGATGAGTGGGTGAATGGAGGTGGAGAACATGATGAGTGGGTGAATGGAGGTAGAGAACAGGTTGAGTTGGTGAGTGGAGGTAGAGAACAGGATGATTTGGTGAATGGAGGTAGAGAACAGGATGAGTGGGTGAATGAGGTGGAGAACATGATGAGTGGGTGAATGGAGGTAGAGAACAGGATGAGTTGGTGAATGGAGGTAGAGAACAGGATGAGTGGGTGAATGGAGGTGGAGAACATGATGAGTGGGTGAATGGAGGTAGAGAACAGGATGAGTTGGTGAATGGAGGTAGAGAACAGGATGAGTTGGTGAATGGAGGTAGAGAACAGGATGCATGAGTGAATGGAGGTGGAGAAAAGGATTAGTGGGTGAATCGAGGTAGAGAACAGGATGAGTGGGTGATTGGAGGTGGAGAACAGGATGAGTGGGTGAATGGAGGTGGAGAACAGGATGAGTGGGTGAATGGAGGTAGAGAACAGGATGAGTGGGTGAATGGAGGTGGAGAACAGGATGAGTGTGTGAATGGAGGTAGAGAACAGGATGAGTGGGTTAGTGGAGGTGGAGAACAGGATGAGTGTGTGAATGGAGGTAGAGAACAGGATTAGTGGGTGAATGGAGGAAGAGAACAGGATGAGTGGGTGAATTGAGTTAGAGAACAGGATGAGTGGGTGAATGGAGGTAGAGAACAGTATGAGTGGGTTAATGGAGGTAGAGAACAGGATGAGTGTGTGAATGGAGGTAGATAACAGGATGAGTGTGTGTATGGAAGTAGAGAACAGGATGAGTGTGTGAATGAAGGTAGAGAACAGGATGAGTGGGTGAATGGAGGTGGAGAACGGGATGAGTGGGTGAATGGAGGTGGAGAACAGGACGAGTGGGTGAATGGAGGTGTAGAACAGGATGAGTGTGAGAATGGAGATAGAGAACAGGATGAGTGTGTTAGTGGAGGTGGAGAACAGGATGAGTGGGTGAATGGAGGTGGAGAACATGATGAGTGGGTGAATTGAGGTGGAGAACAGGATGAGTGTGTGCATGGAGGTAGAGAACAGGATGAGTGGGTTAGTGGAGGTGGAGAACAGGATGAGTGTGAATGGAGGTAGAGAACAGGATGAGTGTGTGAATGGAGGTAGAGAACAGGATGACTGGGTTAGTGGAGGTGGAGAACAGGATTAGTGGGCTAATGGAGGTGGAGAACATGATGAGTGGCTGAATGGAGATAGAGAACAGGATGAGTTGGTGAATGGAGGTAGAGAACAGGATGAGTTGGTGAATGGAGGTAGAGAACAGGATGCATGGGTGAATGGAGGTAGCGAACAGGATGCATGGATGAATGGAGGTAGAGAACAGGATGAGTGGGTGAATGGAGGTAGAGAACAGGATGAGTGGGTGAATGCAGGTAGAGAACAGGATGAGTGTGTGAATGGAGTTAGAGAACAGGATGAGTGGGTGAATGGAGGTGGAGAACAGGAAGAGTGTGTGAATGGAGGTAGAGAACAGGATGAGTTGGTGAATGGAGGTAGATAACAGGATGAGTGTGTGTATGGAAGTAGAGAACAGGATGAGTGTGTGAATGAAGGTAGAGAACAGGATGAGTGGGTGAATGGAGGTGTAGAACAGGATGAGTGTGAGAATGGAGATAGAGAACAGGATGAGTGTGTTAGTGGAGGTGGAGAACAGGATGAGTGGGTGAATGGAGGTGGAGAACATGATGAGTGGGTGAATTGAGGTGGAGAACAGGATGAGTGTGTGCATGGAGGTAGAGAACAGGATGAGTGGGTTAGTGGAGGTGGAGAACAGGATGAGTGTGAATGGAGGTAGAGAACAGGATGAGTGTGTGAATGGAGGTAGAGAACAGGATGACTGGGTTAGTGGAGGTGGAGAACAGGATTAGTGGGCTAATGGAGGTGGAGAACATGATGAGTGGCTGAATGGAGGTAGAGAACAGGATGAGTTGGTGAATGGAGGTAGAGAACAGGATGAGTTGGTGAATGGAGGTAGAGAACAGGATGCATGGGTGAATGGAGGTAGAGAACAGGATGCATGGATGAATGGAGGTAGAGAACAGGATGAGTGGGTGAATGGAGGTAGAGAACAGGATGAGTGGGTGAATGCAGGTAGAAAACAGGATGAGTGTGTGAATGGAGTTAGAGAACAGGATGAGTGGGTGAATGGAGGTGGAGAACAGGAAGAGTGTGTGAATGGAGGTAGAGAACAGGATGAGTGGGTGAATGGAGGTGGAGAACAGGATGAGTTGGTGAATGGAGGTGGAGAACAGGATAAGTGGGTGAATGGAGGTGGAGTACAGGATGAGTGGGTGAATGGAGGTAGGGAACAGGATGAGTGGATGAATGGTGTAGAGAACAGCATGAGTGGGTGAATTGAGGGAGAGAACAGGATGAGTGGGTGAATGGAGGAAGAAAACAGGATGGGTGGGTGAATGGAGGAAGAGAACAGGATGAGTGGGTGAATTGGGGTAGAGAACAGGATGAGTGTTTGAATGGAGGTAGAGAACAGGATGAGTGTGTGAATGGATGTAGAGAACAGTATGAGTGTGTGAATGGAGGTGGAGAACATGATGAGTGGGTGAATGGAGGTGGAGAACAGGATGAGTGTGTGAATGGAGGTAGAGAACAGGATGAGTAGGTGAATGGAAGTGGAGAACATGATGAGTGGGTGAATGGAGGTAGAGAACAGGATGAGTGTGTGGATGGAGGTAGAGAACAGGATGAGTTGGTGAATGGAGGTGGAGAACAGGATGAGTGGGTGAATAGAGGTGGAGAACAGGATAAGTGGGTGAATGGAGGTGGAGAACAGGATGAGTGGGTGAATGGAGGTAGGGAACAGGATGAGTGGATGAATGGTGTAGAGAACAGCATGAGTGGGTGAATTGAGGGAGAGAACAGGATGAGTGGGTGAATGGAGGAAGAGAACAGGATGAGTGGGTGAATGGAGGTGGAGAACAGGATGAGTGTGTGAATGGAGGTAGATAACAGGATGAGTGTGTGAAGTGAGGTGGAGAACAGGATGCGTGTGTGAATGGAGGTAGAGAACAGGATGAGTGGGTTAGTGGAGGTGGAGAACAGGATGAGTGGGTGAATGGAGGTAGAGAACAGGATGAGTGTGTGAATTGCGTTAGAGAACAGGATGAGTGGGTGAATTGAGGTGGAGAACAGGATGAGTGTGTGAATGGAGCTAAAGAACAGGATGAGTGGGTTTGTGGAGGTAGAGATCAGGATGAGTGTGAGGAATGGAGGTAGAGAACAGGATGAGTTGGTGAATGGAGGTAGAGAAGAGTATGAGTGTGTGAATGGAAGTAGAGAACAGGATGAGTGGGTGAATGGAGGTAAAGAACAGGATGAGTGTGTGAATGGAGGTAGAGAACAGGATGAGTGTGTGAATGGAGGTAGAGAACAGGATGAGTGTGTGAATGGAGGTGGAGAACAGGATGAGTGGGTGAATGGAGGTGGAGAACAGGATGAGTGTTTGAATGGAGGTAGAGAACAGGATGAGTGTGTTAATGGAGGTGGAGAACAGGATGAGTAGGTGAATGGAGGTGGAGAACATGATGAGTGGGTGAATGGTGGTAGAGGACAGGATGAGTGTGTGAATGGAGGTAGAGAACATGATGAGTGTGTGAATGGAGGTAGAGAACAGGATGAGTGTATGAATGGAGGTAGATAACATGATGAATGGGTGAATTGAGGTGGAGAGCAGGATGAGTGTGTGAATGGAGGTAGAGAACAGGATGAGTTTGTGAATGGAGGTAGATAACAGGATGAGTGTGTGAATTGAGGTGGAGAACAGGATGCGTGTGTGAATGGAGGTAGAGAACAGGATGAGTGGGTTAGTGGAGGTGGAGAACATGATGAGTGGGTGAATGGAGGTAGAGAACAGGATGAGTGTGTGAATTGCGTTAGAGAACAGGATTAGTGGGTGAATTGAGGTGGAGAACAGGATGAGTGTGTGAATGGAGGTAGAGAACAGGATGAGTGTGTTAATGGAGATGGAGAACAGGATGAGTAGGTGAATGGAGGTGGAGAACATGATGAGTGGGTGAATGGAGGTAGAGAACAGGATGAGTGAGTGAATGGAGGTGGAGAACATGATGAGTGTGTGAATGGAGGTAGAGAACAGGATGAGTGTGTAAATTGAGGTAGATAACATGATGAATGGGTGAATTGAGTTGGAGAACAGGATGAGTGTGTGAATGGAGGTAGAGAACAGGATGAGTGGGTTAGTGGAGGTGGAGAACAGGATGAGTGGGTGAATGGAGGTAGAGAACAGGATGAGTGTGTGAATTGCGTTAGAGAACAGGATGAGTGGGTGAATTGAGGTGGAGAACAGGATGAGTGTGTGAATGGAGCTAAAGAACAGGATGAGTGGGTTTGTGGAGGTAGAGATCAGGATGAGTGTGAGGAATGGAGGTAGAGAACAGGATGAGTTGGTGAATGGAGGTAGAGAAGAGTATGAGTGTGTGAATGGAAGTAGAGAACAGGATGAGTGGGTGAATGGAGGTAAAGAACAGGATGAGTGTGTGAATGGAGGTAGAGAACAGGATGAGTGTGTGAATGGAGGTAGAGAACAGGATGAGTGTGTGAATGGAGGTGGAGAACAGGATGAGTGGGTGAATGGAGGTGGAGAACAGGATGAGTGTTTGAATGGAGGTAGAGAACAGGATGAGTGTGTTAATGGAGGTGGAGAACAGGATGAGTAGGCTAATGGAGGTGGAGAACATGATGAGTGGGTGAATGGTGGTAGAGGACAGGATGAGTGTGTGAATGGAGGTAGAGAACATGATGAGTGTGTGAATGGAGGTAGAGAACAGGATGAGTGTATGAATGGAGGTAGATAACATGATGAATGGGTGAATTGAGGTGGAGAGCAGGATGAGTTTGTGAATGGAGGTAGAGAACAGGATGAGTCGGTTAGTGGAGGTGGAGAACATGATGAGTGGGTGAATGGAGGTGGAGAACATGATGAGTGTGTGAATTGCGTTAGAGAACAGGATGAGTGGGTGAATTGAGGTGGAGAACAGGATGAGTGTGTGAATGGAGGTAGAGAATAGGATGAGTGTGTTAATGGAGATGGAGAACAGGATGAGTAGATGAATGGAGGTGGAGAACAT
This sequence comes from Oncorhynchus mykiss, assembly GCF_057628025.1. Classification (NCBI taxonomy): domain Eukaryota; kingdom Metazoa; phylum Chordata; class Actinopteri; order Salmoniformes; family Salmonidae; genus Oncorhynchus; species Oncorhynchus mykiss. The sequence continues at coordinate 15,378,595 of NC_143046.1, read as the reverse complement.
GATGAGTGTGTGAATGGAGGTAGAGAACAGGATGAGTGTGTAAATGGAGGTAGATAACATGATGAATGGGTGAATTGAGGTGGAGAACAGGATGAGTGTGTGAATGGAGGTAGAGAACAGGATGAGTGGGTTAGTGGAGGTGGAGAACAGGATGAGTGGGTGAATGGAGGTATAGAACAGGATGAGTTGGTGAATGGAGGTAGAGAAGAGGATGAGTGTGTGAATGGAGGTAGAGAACAGGATGAGTTGGTGAATGGAGGTAGAGAAGAGGATGAGTGTGTGAATGGAGGTAGAGAACAGGATGAGAGTGTGAATGGAGGTGGAGAACAGGATGAGTGGGTGAAATGAGGTGGAGAACAGGATGAGTGTGTGAATGGAGCTAAAGAACAGGATGAGTGGGTTTGTGGAGGTAGAGAACAGGATGAGTGTGTGAATGGAGGTAGAGAACAGGATGAGTTGGTGAATGGAGGTAGAGAAGAAGATGAGTGTGTGAATGGAGGTAGAGAACAGGATGAGAGTGTGAATGGAGGTGGAGAACAGGATGAGTGGGTGAATGGAGGTGGAGAACAGGATGAGTGTGTGAATGGAGGTAAAGAACAGGATGAGTGGGTTTGTGGAGGTAGAGAACAGGATGAGTGTGTGAATGGAGGTAGAGAACAGGATGAGTTGGTGAATGGAGGTAGAGAAGAGGATGAGTGTGTTAATGGAGGTAAAGAACAGGATGAGTGGGTTTGTGGAGGTAGAGAACAGGATGAGTGTGTGAATGGAGGTAGAGAACAGGATGAGTTGGTGAATGGAGGTAGAGAAGAGGATGAGTGTGTGAATGGAGGTAGAGAACAGGATGAGTGGGTGAATGGAGGTAGAGAACAGGATGAGTGTGTGAATGGAGGTAGAGAACAGGATGAGTTGGTGAATGGAGGTAGAGAACAGGATGAGAGTGTGAATGGAGGTGGAGAACAGGGTGAGTGTGTGAATGGAGGTAGAGAACAGGATGAGTGGGTGAATGGAGGAAGAGAACAGGATGAGTGGTTGAATGGAGGAAGAGAACAGGATGAGTGAGTGAATGGAGGTGGAGAACATGATGAGTGGGTGAATGGAGGTAGAGAACAGGATGAGTGGGTGAATGGAGGTAGAGAACAGGATGAGTGTGTGAATGGAGGTAGAGAACAGGATGAGAGGGTGAATGGAGGTGGAGAACAGGATGAGTGTGTGAATGGAGGTAGAGAACAGGATGAGTGGGTGAATGGAGAAAGAGAACAGGATGAGTGTGTGAATGGAGGTAGAGAACAGGATGAGTGTGTGAATGGAGGTAGAGAACAGGATGAGTGTGTGAATGGAGGTGGAGAACAGAATGAGTGTGTGAATGGAGGTAGAGAACAGGATAATTGTGTTAATGGAGGTGGAGAACAGGATGAGTGTGTGAATGGAGGTAGAGAACAGGATGAGTGTGTTAATGGAGGTGGAGAACAGGATGAGTAGGTGAATGGAGGTGGAGAACATGATGAGTGGGTGAATGGAGGTAGAGAACAGGATGAGTGAGTGAATGGAGGTGGAGAACATGATGAGTGTGTGAATGGAGGTAGAGAACATGATAAATGGTTGAATTGAGGTGGAGAACAGGATGAGTGTGTGAATGGAGGTAGAGAACAGGATGAGTGTGTTAATGGAGGTGGAGAACAGGATGAGTAGGCTAATGGAGGTGGAGAACATGATGAGTGGGTGAATGGTGGTAGAGGACAGGATGAGTGTGTGAATGGAGGTAGAGAACATGATGAGTGTGTGAATGGAGGTAGAGAACAGGATGAGTGTATGAATGGAGGTAGATAACATGATGAATGGGTGAATTGAGGTAGAGATCAGGATGAGTGTGAGGAATTGAGGTGGAGAACAGGATGAGTGTGTGAATGGAGGTAGAGAATAGGATGAGTGTGTTAATGGAGATGGAGAACAGGATGAGTAGATGAATGGAGGTGGAGAACATGATGAGTGTGTGAATGGAGGTAGAGAACAGGATGAGTGTGTAAATGGAGGTAGATAACATGATGAATGGGTGAATTGAGGTGGAGAACAGGATGAGTGTGTGAATGGAGGTAGAGAACAGGATGAGTGGGTTAGTGGAGGTGGAGAACAGGATGAGTGGGTGAATGGAGGTATAGAACAGGATGAGTTGGTGAATGGAGGTAGAGAAGAGGATGAGTGTGTGAATGGAGGTAGAGAACAGGATGAGTTGGTGAATGGAGGTAGAGAAGAGGATGAGTGTGTGAATGGAGGTAGAGAACAGGATGAGAGTGTGAATGGAGGTGGAGAACAGGATGAGTGGGTGAAATGAGGTGGAGAACAGGATGAGTGTGTGAATGGAGCTAAAGAACAGGATGAGTGGGTTTGTGGAGGTAGAGAACAGGATGAGTGTGTGAATGGAGGTAGAGAACAGGATGAGTTGGTGAATGGAGGTAGAGAAGAAGATGAGTGTGTGAATGGAGGTAGAGAACAGGATGAGAGTGTGAATGGAGGTGGAGAACAGGATGAGTGGGTGAATGGAGGTGGAGAACAGGATGAGTGTGTGAATGGAGGTAAAGAACAGGATGAGTGGGTTTGTGGAGGTAGAGAACAGGATGAGTGTGTGAATGGAGGTAGAGAACAGGATGAGTTGGTGAATGGAGGTAGAGAAGAGGATGAGTGTGTTAATGGAGGTAAAGAACAGGATGAGTGGGTTTGTGGAGGTAGAGAACAGGATGAGTGTGTGAATGGAGGTAGAGAACAGGATGAGTGTATGAATGGAGGTAGATAACATGATGAATGGGTGAATTGAGGTAGAGATCAGGATGAGTGTGAGGAATTGAGGTGGAGAACAGGATGAGTGTGTGAATGGAGGTAGAGAATAGGATGAGTGTGTTAATGGAGATGGAGAACAGGATGAGTAGATGAATGGAGGTGGAGAACATGATGAGTGTGTGAATGGAGGTAGAGAACAGGATGAGTGTGTAAATGGAGGTAGATAACATGATGAATGGGTGAATTGAGGTGGAGAACAGGATGAGTGTGTGAATGGAGGTAGAGAACAGGATGAGTGGGTTAGTGGAGGTGGAGAACAGGATGAGTGGGTGAATGGAGGTATAGAACAGGATGAGTTGGTGAATGGAGGTAGAGAAGAGGATGAGTGTGTGAATGGAGGTAGAGAACAGGATGAGTTGGTGAATGGAGGTAGAGAAGAGGATGAGTGTGTGAATGGAGGTAGAGAACAGGATGAGAGTGTGAATGGAGGTGGAGAACAGGATGAGTGGGTGAAATGAGGTGGAGAACAGGATGAGTGTGTGAATGGAGCTAAAGAACAGGATGAGTGGGTTTGTGGAGGTAGAGAACAGGATGAGTGTGTGAATGGAGGTAGAGAACAGGATGAGTTGGTGAATGGAGGTAGAGAAGAAGATGAGTGTGTGAATGGAGGTAGAGAACAGGATGAGAGTGTGAATGGAGGTGGAGAACAGGATGAGTGGGTGAATGGAGGTGGAGAACAGGATGAGTGTGTGAATGGAGGTAAAGAACAGGATGAGTGGGTTTGTGGAGGTAGAGAACAGGATGAGTGTGTGAATGGAGGTAGAGAACAGGATGAGTTGGTGAATGGAGGTAGAGAAGAGGATGAGTGTGTTAATGGAGGTAAAGAACAGGATGAGTGGGTTTGTGGAGGTAGAGAACAGGATGAGTGTGTGAATGGAGGTAGAGAACAGGATGAGTTGGTGAATGGAGGTAGAGAAGAGGATGAGTGTGTGAATGGAGGTAGAGAACAGGATGAGTGGGTGAATGGAGGTAGAGAACAGGATGAGTGTGTGAATGGAGGTAGAGAACAGGATGAGTTGGTGAATGGAGGTAGAGAACAGGATGAGAGTGTGAATGGAGGTGGAGAACAGGATGAGTGTGTGAATGGAGGTAGAGAACAGGATGAGTGGGTGAATGGAGGAAGAGAACAGGATGAGTGGTTGAATGGAGGAAGAGAACAGGATGAGTGAGTGAATGGAGGTGGAGAACATGATGAGTGGGTGAATGGAGGTAGAGAACAGGATGAGTGGGTGAATGGAGGTAGAGAACAGGATGAGTGTGTGAATGGAGGTAGAGAACAGGATGAGAGGGTGAATGGAGGTGGAGAACAGGATGAGTGTGTGAATGGAGGTTGAGAACAGGATGAGTGGGTGAATGGAGAAAGAGAACAGGATGAGTGTGTGAATGGAGGTAGAGAACAGGATGAGTGTGTGAATGGAGGTAGAGAACAGGATGAGTGTGTGAATGGAGGTGGAGAACAGGATGAGTGGGTGAATGGAGGTGGAGAACAGAATGAGTGTGTGAATGGAGGTAGAGAACAGGATAATTGTGTTAATGGAGGTGGAGAACAGGATGAGTGTGTGAATGGAGGTAGAGAACAGGATGAGTGTGTTAATGGAGGTGGAGAACAGGATGAGTAGGTGAATGGAGGTGGAGAACATGATGAGTGGGTGAATGGAGGTAGAGAACAGGATGAGTGAGTGAATGGAGGTGGAGAACATGATGAGTGTGTGAATGGAGGTAGAGAACATGATAAATGGTTGAATTGAGGTGGAGAACAGGATGAGTGTGTGAATGGAGGTAGAGAACAGGATGAGTGTGTTAATGGAGGTGGAGAACAGGATGAGTAGGCTAATGGAGGTGGAGAACATGATGAGTGGGTGAATGGTGGTAGAGGACAGGATGAGTGTGTGAATGGAGGTAGAGAACATGATGAGTGTGTGAATGGAGGTAGAGAACAGGATGAGTGTATGAATGGAGGTAGATAACATGATGAATGGGTGAATTGAGGTAGAGATCAGGATGAGTGTGAGGAATGGAGGTAGAGAACAGGATGAGTTGGTGAATGGAGGTAGAGAAGAGTATGAGTGTGTGAATGGAAGTAGAGAACAGGATGAGTGGGTGAATGGAGGTAAAGAACAGGATGAGTGTGTGAATGGAGGTAGAGAACAGGATGAGTGTGTGAATGGAGGTAGAGAACAGGATGAGTGTGTGAATGGAGGTAGAGAACAGGATGAGTTGGTGAATGGAGGTAGAGAACAGGATGAGAGTGTGAATGGAGGTGGAGAACAGGATGAGTGTGTGAATGGAGGTAGAGAACAGGATGAGTGGGTGAATGGAGGAAGAGAACAGGATGAGTGGTTGAATGGAGGAAGAGAACAGGATGAGTGAGTGAATGGAGGTGGAGAACATGATGAGTGGGTGAATGGAGGTAGAGAACAGGATGAGTGGGTGAATGGAGGTAGAGAACAGGATGAGTGTGTGAATGGAGGTAGAGAACAGGATGAGAGGGTGAATGGAGGTGGAGAACAGGATGAGTGTGTGAATGGAGGTTGAGAACAGGATGAGTGGGTGAATGGAGAAAGAGAACAGGATGAGTGTGTGAATGGAGGTAGAGAACAGGATGAGTGTGTGAATGGAGGTAGAGAACAGGATGAGTGTGTGAATGGAGGTGGAGAACAGGATGAGTGGGTGAATGGAGGTGGAGAACAGAATGAGTGTGTGAATGGAGGTAGAGAACAGGATAATTGTGTTAATGGAGGTGGAGAACAGGATGAGTGTGTGAATGGAGGTAGAGAACAGGATGAGTGTGTTAATGGAGGTGGAGAACAGGATGAGTAGGTGAATGGAGGTGGAGAACATGATGAGTGGGTGAATGGAGGTAGAGAACAGGATGAGTGAGTGAATGGAGGTGGAGAACATGATGAGTGTGTGAATGGAGGTAGAGAACATGATAAATGGTTGAATTGAGGTGGAGAACAGGATGAGTGTGTGAATGGAGGTAGAGAACAGGATGAGTGTGTTAATGGAGGTGGAGAACAGGATGAGTAGGCTAATGGAGGTGGAGAACATGATGAGTGGGTGAATGGTGGTAGAGGACAGGATGAGTGTGTGAATGGAGGTAGAGAACATGATGAGTGTGTGAATGGAGGTAGAGAACAGGATGAGTGTATGAATGGAGGTAGATAACATGATGAATGGGTGAATTGAGGTAGAGATCAGGATGAGTGTGAGGAATGGAGGTAGAGAACAGGATGAGTTGGTGAATGGAGGTAGAGAAGAGTATGAGTGTGTGAATGGAAGTAGAGAACAGGATGAGTGGGTGAATGGAGGTAAAGAACAGGATGAGTGTGTGAATGGAGGTAGAGAACAGGATGAGTGTGTGAATGGAGGTAGAGAACAGGATGAGTGTGTGAATGGAGGTGGAGAACAGGATGAGTGGGTGAATGGAGGTGGAGAACAGGATGAGTGTTTGAATGGAGGTAGAGAACAGGATGAGTGTGTTAATGGAGGTGGAGAACAGGATGAGTAGGCTAATGGAGGTGGAGAACATGATGAGTGGGTGAATGGTGGTAGAGGACAGGATGAGTGTGTGAATGGAGGTGGAGAACAGGATGAGTGGGTGAATGGAGGTGGAGAACAGAATGAGTGTGTGAATGGAGGTAGAGAACAGGATAATTGTGTTAATGGAGGTGGAGAACAGGATGAGTGTGTGAATGGAGGTAGAGAACAGGATGAGTGTGTTAATGGAGGTGGAGAACAGGATGAGTAGGTGAATGGAGGTGGAGAACATGATGAGTGGGTGAATGGAGGTAGAGAACAGGATGAGTGAGTGAATGGAGGTGGAGAACATGATGAGTGTGTGAATGGAGGTAGAGAACATGATAAATGGTTGAATTGAGGTGGAGAACAGGATGAGTGTGTGAATGGAGGTAGAGAACAGGATGAGTGTGTTAATGGAGGTGGAGAACAGGATGAGTAGGCTAATGGAGGTGGAGAACATGATGAGTGGGTGAATGGTGGTAGAGGACAGGATGAGTGTGTGAATGGAGGTAGAGAACATGATGAGTGTGTGAATGGAGGTAGAGAACAGGATGAGTGTATGAATGGAGGTAGATAACATGATGAATGGGTGAATTGAGGTAGAGATCAGGATGAGTGTGAGGAATGGAGGTAGAGAACAGGATGAGTTGGTGAATGGAGGTAGAGAAGAGTATGAGTGTGTGAATGGAAGTAGAGAACAGGATGAGTGGGTGAATGGAGGTAAAGAACAGGATGAGTGTGTGAATGGAGGTAGAGAACAGGATGAGTGTGTGAATGGAGGTAGAGAACAGGATGAGTGTGTGAATGGAGGTGGAGAACAGGATGAGTGGGTGAATGGAGGTGGAGAACAGGATGAGTGTTTGAATGGAGGTAGAGAACAGGATGAGTGTGTTAATGGAGGTGGAGAACAGGATGAGTAGGCTAATGGAGGTGGAGAACATGATGAGTGGGTGAATGGTGGTAGAGGACAGGATGAGTGTGTGAATGGAGGTAGAGAACATGATGAGTGTGTGAATGGAGGTAGAGAACAGGATGAGTGTATGAATGGAGGTAGATAACATGATGAATGGGTGAATTGAGGTGGAGAGCAGGATGAGTGTGTGAATGGAGGTAGAGAACAGGATGAGTCGGTTAGTGGAGGTGGAGAACATGATGAGTGGGTGAATGGAGGTGGAGAACAGGATGAGTGTGTGAATTGCGTTAGAGAACAGGATGAGTGGGTGAATTGAGGTGGAGAACAGGATGAGTGTGTGAATGGAGGTAGAGAATAGGATGAGTGTGTTAATGGAGATGGAGAACAGGATGAGTAGATGAATGGAGGTGGAGAACATGATGAGTGGGTGAATGGAGGTAGAGAATAGGATGAGTGTGTGAATGGAGGTAGAGAACAGGATGAGTGTGTAAATGGAGGTAGATAACATGATGAATGGGTGTATTGAGGTGGAGAACAGGATGAGTGTGTGAATGGAGGTAGAGAACAGGATGAGTGGGTTAGTGGAGGTGGAGAACAGGATGAGTGGGTGAATGGAGGTATAGAACAGGATGAGTTGGTGAATGGAGGTAGAGAAGAGGATGAGTGTGTGAATGGAGGTAGAGAACAGGATGAGTTGGTGAATGGAGGTAGAGAAGAGGATGAGTGTGTGAATGGAGGTAGAGAACAGGATGAGAGTGTGAATGGAGGTGGAGAACAGGATGAGTGGGTGAAATGAGGTGGAGAACAGGATGAGTGTGTGAATGGAGCTAAAGAACAGGATGAGTGGGTTTGTGGAGGTAGAGAACAGGATGAGTGTGTGAATGGAGGTAGAGAACAGGATGAGTTGGTGAATGGAGGTAGAGAAGAAGATGAGTTTGTGAATGGAGGTAGAGAACAGGATGAGAGTGTGAATGGAGGTGGAGAACAGGATGAGTGGGTGAATGGAGGTGGAGAACAGGATGAGTGTGTGAATGGAGGTAAAGAACAGGATGAGTGGGTTTGTGGAGGTAGAGAACAGGATGAGTGTGTGAATGGAGGTAGAGAACAGGATGAGTTGGTGAATGGAGGTAGAGAAGAGGATGAGTGTGTTAATGGAGGTAAAGAACAGGATGAGTGGGTTTGTGGAGGTAGAGAACAGGATGAGTGTGTGAATGGAGGTAGAGAACAGGATGAGTTGGTGAATGGAGGTAGAGAAGAGGATGAGTGTGTGAATGGAGGTAGAGAACAGGATGAGTGGGTGAATGGAGGTAGAGAACAGGATGAGTGTGTGAATGGAGGTAGAGAACAGGATGAGTTGGTGAATGGAGGTAGAGAACAGGATGAGAGTGTGAATGGAGGTGGAGAACATGATGAGTGTGTGAATGGAGGTAGAGAACAGGATGAGTGGGTGAATGGAGGAAGAGAACAGGATGAGTGGTTGAATGGAGGAAGAGAACAGGATGAGTGAGTGAATGGAGGTGGAGAACATGATGAGTGGGTGAATGGAGGTAGAGAACAGGATGAGTGGGTGAATGGAGGTAGAGAACAGGATGAGTGTGTGAATGGAGGTAGAGAACAGGATGAGAGGGTGAATGGAGGTGGAGAACAGGATGAGTGTGTGAATGGAGGTAGAGAACAGGATGAGTGGGTGAATGGAGAAAGAGAACAGGATGAGTGTGTGAATGGAGGTAGAGAACAGGATGAGTGTGTGAATGGAGGTAGAGAACAGGATGAGTGTGTGAATGGAGGTGGAGAACAGGATGAGTGGGTGAATGGAGGTGGAGAACAGAATGAGTGTGTGAATGGAGGTAGAGAACAGGATAATTGTGTTAATGGAGGTGGAGAACAGGATGAGTGTGTGAATGGAGGTAGAGAACAGGATGAGTGTGTTAATGGAGGTGGAGAACAGGATGAGTAGGTGAATGGAGGTGGAGAACATGATGAGTGGGTGAATGGAGGTAGAGAACAGGATGAGTGAGTGAATGGAGGTGGAGAACATGATGAGTGTGTGAATGGAGGTAGAGAACATGATAAATGGTTGAATTGAGGTGGAGAACAGGATGAGTGTGTGAATGGAGGTAGAGAACAGGATGAGTGGGTTAGTGGAGGTGGAGAACAGGATGAGTGGGTGAATGGAGGTAGAGAACAGGATGAGTGTGTGAATTGCGTTAGAGAACAGGATGAGTGGGTGAATTGAGGTGGAGAACAGGATGAGTTGGTGAATGGAGGTAGAGAACAGGATGAGTGTGTGAATGGAGCTAAGGAACAGGATGAGTGGGTTTGTGGAGGTAGAGAACAGGATGAGTGTGTGAAGGGAGGAAGAGAACAGGATGAGTGGTTGAATGGAGGAAGAGAACAGGATGAGTGAGTGAATGGAGGTGGAGAACATGATGAGTGGGTGAATGGAGGTAGAGAACAGGATGAGTGGGTGAATGGAGGTAGAGAACAGGATGAGTGTGTGAATGGAGGTAGAGAACAGGATGAGAGGGTGAATGGAGGTGGAGAACAGGATGAGTGGGTGAATGGAGGAAGAGAACAGGATGAGTGGTTGAATGGAGGAAGAGAACAGGATGAGTGAGTGAATGGAGGTGGAGAACATGATGAGTGGGTGAATGGAGGTAGAGAACAGGATGAGTGGGTGAATGGAGGTAGAGAACAGGATGAGTGTGTGAATGGAGGTAGAGAACAGGATGAGAGGGTGAATGGAGGTGGAGAACAGGATGAGTGTGTGAATGGAGGTAGAGAACAGGATGAGTGGGTGAATGGAGAAAGAGAACAGGATGAGTGTGTGAATGGAGGTAGAGAACAGGATGAGTGTGTGAATGGAGGTAGAGAACAGGATGAGTGTGTGAATGGAGGTGGAGAACAGGATGAGTGGGTGAATGGAGGTGGAGAACAGAATGAGTGTGTGAATGGAGGTAGAGAACAGGATAATTGTGTTAATGGAGGTGGAGAACAGGATGAGTGTGTGAATGGAGGTAGAGAACAGGATGAGTGTGTTAATGGAGGTGGAGAACAGGATGAGTAGGTGAATGGAGGTGGAGAACATGATGAGTGGGTGAATGGAGGTAGAGAACAGGATGAGTGAGTGAATGGAGGTGGAGAACATGATGAGTGTGTGAATGGAGGTAGAGAACATGATAAATGGTTGAATTGAGGTGGAGAACAGGATGAGTGTGTGAATGGAGGTAGAGAACAGGATGAGTGGGTTAGTGGAGGTGGAGAACAGGATGAGTGGGTGAATGGAGGTAGAGAACAGGATGAGTGTGTGAATTGCGTTAGAGAACAGGATGAGTGGGTGAATTGAGGTGGAGAACAGGATGAGTTGGTGAATGGAGGTAGAGAACAGGATGAGTGTGTGAATGGAGCTAAGGAACAGGATGAGTGGGTTTGTGGAGGTAGAGAACAGGATGAGTGTGTGAAGGGAGGTAGAGAACAGGATGAGTTGGTGAATGGAGGTAGAGAAGAGGATGAGTGTGTGAATGGAGGTAGAGAACAGGATGAGTGGGTGAATGGAGGTGGAGAACATGATGAGTGTGTGAATGGAGGTAGAGAACAGGATGAGTGTATGAATGGAGGTAGATAACATGATGAATGGGTGAATTGAGGTGGAGAGCAGGATGAGTGTGTGAATGGAGGTAGAGAACAGGATGAGTCGGTTAGTGGAGGTGGAGAACATGATGAGTGGGTGAATGGAGGTGGAGAACAGGATGAGTGTGTGAATTGCGTTAGAGAACAGGATGAGTAGGTGAATGGAGGTAGAGAATAGGATGAGTGAGTGAATGGAGGTGGAGAAGATGAGTGTGTGAATGGAGGTAGAGAACAGGATGAATGGGTGAATTGAGGTGGAGAACAGGATGAGTGTGTGAATGGAGGTAGAGAATAGGATGAGTGTGTGAATGGAGGTAGAGAACAGGATGAATGGGTGAATTGAGGTGGAGAACAGGATGAGTGTGTGAATGGAGGTAGAGAACAGGATGAGTGGGTTAGTGGAGGTGGAGAACAGGATGAGTGGGTGAATGGAGGTAGAGAACAGGATGAGTTGGTGAATGGAGGTAGAGAAGAGGATGAGTGTGTGAATGGAGGTAGAGAACAGGATGAGTTGGTGAATGGAGGTAGAGAAGAGGATGAGTGTGTGAATGGAGGTAGAGAACAGGATGAGAGTGTGAATGGAGGTGGAGAACAGGATGAGTGGGTGAAATGAGGTGGAGAACAGGATGAGTGTGTGAATGGAGCTAAAGAATAGGATGAGTGGGTTTGTGGAGGTAGAGAACAGGATGAGTGTGTGAATGGAGGTAGAGAACAGGATGAGTTGGTGAATGGAGGTAGAGAAGAGGATGAGTGTGTGAATGGAGGTAGAGAACAGGATAAGAGTGTGAATGGAGGTGGAGAACAGGATGAGTGGGTGAATGGAGGTGGAGAACAGGATTAGTGTGTGAATGGAGGTAAAGAACAGGATGAGTGGGTTTGTGGAGGTAGAGAACAGGATGAGTGTGTGAATGGAGGTAGAGAACAGGATGAGTTGGTGAATGGAGGTAGAGAAGAGGATGAGTGTGTGAATGAAGGTAAAGAACAGGATGAGTGGGTTTGTGGAGGTATAGAACAGGATGAGAGTGTGAATGGAGGTGGAGAACAGGATGAGTGTGTGAATGGAGGTAGAGAACAGAATGAGTGTGTGAATGGAGGTAGAGAACAGGATGAGTGGGTGAATGGAGGAAGAGAACAGGATGAGTGGTTGAATGGAGGAAGAGAACAGGATGAGTGAGTGAATGGAGGTGGAGAACATGATGAGTGGGTGAATGGAGGTAGAGAACAGGATGAGTGGGTGAATGGAGGTAGAGAACAGGATGAGTGTGTGAATGGAGGTAGAGAACAGGATGAGTGGGTGAATGGAGGTGGAGAACAGGATGAGTGTGTGAATGGAGGTAGAGAACAGGATGAGTGGGTGAATGGAGATAGAGAACAGGATGAGTGTGTGAATGGAGGTAGAGAACAGGATGAGTGTGTGAATGGAGGTAGAGAACAGGATGAGTGTGTGAATGGAGGTGGAGAACAGGATGAGTGGGTGAATGGAGGTGGAGAACAGAATGAGTGTGTGAATGGAGGTAGAGAACAGGATAATTGTGTTAATGGAGGTGGAGAACAGGATGAGTGGGTGAATGGAGGTAGAGAACAGGATGAGTGAGTGAATGGAGGTGGAGAACATGATGAGTGTGTGAATGGACGTAGAGAACAGGATGAGTGTGTGAATGGAGGTAGATAACATGATGAATGGTTGAATTGAGGTGGAGAACAGGATGAGTGTGTGAATGGAGGTAGAGAACAGGATGAGTGGGTTGGTGGAGGTGGAGAACAGGATGAGTGGGTGAATGGAGGTAGAGAACAGGATGAGTGTGTGAATTGCGTTAGAGAACAGGATGAGTGGGTGAATTGAGGTTAGAACAGGATGAGTGTGTGAATGGAGCTAAGGAACAGGATGAGTGGGTTTGTGGAGGTAGAGAACAGGATGAGTGTGTGAATGGAGGTGGAGAACATGATGAGTGGGTGAATGGAGGTAGAGAACAGGATGAGTGTGTGAATGGAGTTAGGGAACTGGTTGAGTGGGTGAATTGAGGTGGAGAACAGGATGAGTGTGCGAATGGAGGTAGAGAACAGGATGAGTGGGTTAGTGGAGGTGGAGAACAGGATGAGTGGGTGAATGGAGGTGGAGAACCAGATAAGTGGGTGAATGGAGGTGGAGAACATGATAAGTGCATGAATGGAGGTAGAGAACAGGATGAGTTGGCGAATGGAGGTAGAGAACAGGATGAGTTGGTGAATGGAGGTAGAGAACAGGATGCATGGGTGAATGGAGGTAGATAACATGATGAATGGTTGAATTGAGGTGGAGAACAGGATGAGTGTGTGAATGGAGGTAGATAACATGATGAATGGTTGAATTGAGGTGGAGAAAAGGATGAGTGGGTTAGTGGAGGTGGAGAACAGGATGAGTGGGTGAATGGAGGTAGAGAACAGGATGAGTGTGTGAATGGAGGTAGAGAACAGGATGAGTGTGTGAATGGAGGTAGAGAACAGGATGAGTGGGTGAATGGAGGTAGAGAACAGGATGAGTGTGTGAATGGAGGTAGAGAACAGGATGAGTGTGTGAATGGAGGTGGAGAACAGGATGAGTAGGTGAATGGAGTTGGATAACATGATGAGTGGGTGATTGGAGGTAGAGGACAGGATGAGTGTGTGAATGGAGGTTGAGAACAGGATGAGTGGGTGAATGGAGGTGGAGAACAGGATTAGTGGGTGAATGGAGGTGGAGAACAGGATGAGTGGGTGAATGGAGGTGGAAAACAGGATGAGTGTGTGAATGAGGTAGGGAACAGGATGAGTGGGTGAATGGAGGTAGAGAACAGCATGAGTGTGTGAATTGAGGGAGAGAACAGGATGAGTGGGTGAATGGAGGTAGAGAACAGGATGAGTGGGTGAATGGAGGAAGAGAACAGGATGAGTGGGTGAATGGAGGAAGAAAACAGGATGAGTGAGTGAATGGAGGTGGAGAACATGATGAGTGGGTGAATGGAGGTAGAGAACAGGATGAGTGAGTGAATGGAGGTGGAGAATAGGATGAGTGTGTGAATGGAGGTAGATAGCATGATGAATGGGTGAAATGAGGTGGAGAACAGGATGAGTGTGTGAATGGAGGTAGAGAACAGGATGAGTGGGTTAGTGGAGGTGGATAACAGGATGAGTGGGTGAATGGAGGTAGAGAACAGGATGAGTGTGTGAATTGCGTTACAGAACAGGATGAGTGGGTTAATTGAGGTGGAGAACAGGATGAGTGTGTAAATGGAGGTGGAGAACATGATGAGTGGGTGAATGGAGGTAGAGAACAGGATGAATGCGTGAATGGAGTTAGGGAACTGGTTGAGTGGGTGAATTGAGGTGGAGAACAGGATGAGTGTGTGAATGGAGGTAGAGAACAGGATGAGTGTGTGAATGGAGATAAAGAACAGGATGAGTGGGTTTGTGGAGGTAGAGAACAGGATGAGTGTGTGAATGGAGGTAGAGAACAGGATGAGTTGGTGAATGGAGGTAGAGAAGAGGATGAGTGTGTGAATGGAGGTAGAGAACAGGATGAGTGGGAGAATGGAGGTAATGTTACTGTTCCTGGAGTTTTGAGGTAATTTAACAGACCCTTTACCTAAAGTGACCTTCAGTTACCACTCTGTGGTTCCTACATTAATATGTCTGATAGCATATGCAGCTGTTGATAGACTCAGGGTATTTGTTTCAGGGATGTATAGGTAATATCTCTGGATATTGTGAAATACGGTACAGTAACATACTATACCTTTTTACGGTAACTTACAGGCAACTGGCTGCCTGTATCTTACCATGAAAATAACAGGAAATATTCACCTATACAGCACTGAAACTAATTTTTCACCTTAATGAAATACCCTGAGCCTATCCGTAGCTGCATTTTCTAGTAGAAATATTAACATAAGAACCACTTTTAAACCAAATTACATGATATCATCAGCATCAGGATTGAATTAGCATCGGAATGTGTGCATGGACATAACTAATGGGATTGGATGACAACACCCGTCAATCAACAAACGACAGAGGGCATTTGCTTGTCTGACATTGTCCCTCCCACCTTTATCAATCTGAGACACACACAAGTTGGCAAACATGGTCATACAAGCTATACATGGTGTGGAGGAGATACATAAAACTGGTGGTAGGGCTGTGTACCACTCTGGTTGGCCTGTGGTGAGACACAACCTACGTGTGTGTGTGTGTGTGTGTGTGTGTGTGTGTGTGTGTGTGTGTGTGTGTGTGTGTGTGTGTGTGTGTGTGTGTGTGTGTGTGCGTGTGCGTGTGTGTGTGTACAACCCTAAGAAAAAGGAACGATCAGGTGGGTACCAGGCAGCTTGATGCAGTACTATTCAACATGTCCCTTTGTTCTTAAATGGCATTTGATAGGAGTTTTATCTCTAATAAAACATATGTTGATGTGTGATTGTGTGGGTGTGTGTAAAGACTTTCATGCAGGCAAACAAAGTCTCAATTTAACATTCACACACACATTCCTATCTACATTTTAGGAATGTCTTATATATACATCAGACAAAGAACGCAAGACACAACAATAGAACACAAGACACAACAATAGAACACAAGACACAACAATAGAACACAAGACACAACAATAGAAAACAAGACACAACAATAGAACACAGGACACAACAATAGAACCCAATACACAACAATAGAACACAGGACACAACAATAGAACACATGAAAAAACAATAGAACACAATACACAACAATAGAACACAGGGCACAACAATAGAACACAGGACACAACAATAGAACACATGACAAAACAATAGAACACAATACACAACAATAGAACACAATACACAACAATAGTACACAACAATAGAACACAATACACAACAATACAACACAGGACACAACAACAGAACACATGACAAAACAATAGAACACAATACCCAACAATACAACACAGGACACAACAATAGAACACAGAACACAACAATAGAACACAGGACAAAACAATAGAACATAAGACACAACAATAGAACACAAGACACAACAATAGAACACAAGAAACAACAATAGAATACAGGACACAACAATAGAACACAAGACACAACAATAGAACACAGGACACAACAATAGAACACAAGACACAACAATAGAATACAGGACACAACAATAGAACACAACACACAACAATAGAACACAGGACACAACAATAGAACACAGGACACAACAATAGAACACAGGACACAACAATAGAACACAAGACACAACAATAGAATACAGGACACAACAATAGAACACAACACAAAACAATAGAACACAATGCACAACAATAGAACACAGGACAAAACAATAGAACACAATACACAACAATAGAACACAGAACACAACAATAGTACACAACAATAGAACACAAGACACAACAATACAACACGGGACACACCAATAGAACACAAGACACAACAATAGAACACAGGACACAACAATAGAACACAGGACAAAACAATAGAACACAATACACAACAATAGAACACAGAACACAACAATAGTACACAACAATAGAACACAAGACACAACAATACAACACTGGACACACCAATACAACACAGGACACAACAATAGAACACAGGACGCAACAATAGAACACAGGACACAACAATAGAACACAATACACAACAATAGAACACAAGACACAACAAGAGAACACAGGACACAACAATAGAACACAGGACACGACAATAGAACACAGGACACAACAATAGAACACAGGACACAACAATAGAAAACAAGACACATCAATAGAACACAGGACACAACAATAGAACACAGGACACAACAATAGAACACAGGACACAACAATAGAAAACAACAATAGAACACAGGACACAACAATAGAACACAAGACACAATAATAGAACACAACAATAGAACACAGGACACAACAATAGAACACAGGACACAACAATAGAACACAGGACACAACAATAGAAAACAAGACACAACAATAGAACACAACAATAGAACACAGGACACAACAATAGAACACAAGACACAACAATAGAACACAGGACACAACAATACAACACAGGACACAACAATTGAACACAAGACACAACAATAGAACACAGGACACAACAATAGAACACAGGACACAACAATAGAACACAATACACAACAATAGAACACAATACACAACAATAGAACACAGGACACAACAATAGAACACAAGACACAACAATAGAACACAACAATAGAACACAGGACAAAACAATAGAACACAGGACACAAAAATAGAACACAGGACACAACAATAGAACACAATACACAACAATAGAACACAATACACAACAATAGAACACAGGACACAACAATAGAACACAAGACACAACAATAGAACACAACAATAGAACACAGGACAAAACAATAGAACACAGGACACAAAAATAGAACACAGGACACAACAATAGAACACAATAGACAACAATAGAACACAGGACACAACAATAGAACACAATACACAACAATAGAACACAACAATAGAACACAGGACACAACAATAGAACACAGGACACAACAATAGAACACAAGACACAACAATAGAAAACAGGACACAACAATAGAACACAGGAAACAACAATAGAACACAATACACAACAATAGAACACAATACACAACAATAGAACACAAGACACAACAATAGAACACAGGACACAACAATAGAACACAGGACACAACAATACAACACAGGACACAACAATAGAACACAAGACACAACAATAGAACACAGGACACAACAATAGAACACAGGACACAACACTAGAACACAATACACAACAATAGAACACAATAAACAACAATAGAACACAATACACAACAATAGAACACAATAAACAACAATAGAACCCAATACACAACAATAGAACACAGGACACAACACTAGAACACAGGACACAACAATAGAACACAATACACAACAATAGAACACAATACACAACAATAGAACACAGGACTCAACAATAGAAAACAACAACAGAACACAGGAACAACAGAACACAGGACACAACAGTAGAACACAAGACACAACAATTGAACACAGGACACAATAATAGAACACAGGACACAACAATAGAGAAGAAAATACAATGTCGTCTTGGGGATCAACAACCAGGAAATGTAAACAATATGTTTGTACTGTTGGCCTTCATCATTCTTAAATGGATGACCCTTCCTAGAATTGGCCGCCCGGCCAAACTGAGCAATCAGAGGAGAAGGGTTTTGATCTGGGAGGTGACCCAGAACCCGATGGTCACTCTGACCGAGCTCCAGAGTTCCTCTGTGGAGATCGGATAACCTTCCCCAAGGGCAACCATCTCTGCAGCACTCCACATGACAGCCCGCTTGGAGTTTGCAAAAAGGCACCTAAAGGACTCTCCGACCATGAGAAACAAGATTCTCTGGTCGGATGAAACCAAGATTGAACTCTTTGGCCTGAATTCCAAGAGTCACATCTGGAGGAAACCTGGCACCATGGTGGTGGCAGCATCATGCCGTGGGGATGTTTTTCAGCGGGAGGGATTGGAAGATCGAGGCAAGGATCGAGGCAAAGATGAACGGAGAAAATTACAGAGAGATCCTTGATGAAAACCTGCTCCAGAGCGCTCAGGACCTCAGACTGGGTCGAAGTTTAACCTTCCAACAGGACAATGACTCTAACTACACAGCCAAGACAACACAGGAGTGGCTTCGGGACAAGTCTCTGAATGTCCTTGAGTGGCCCAGCCAGAGCCTGGACTTGAACCTGATCAAACATCTCTGGAGAGACCTGAAAAAAGCTGTGTGGCAACATTATGGGAATTGTGTGTAGATTTAACGGGGGACATTTTTTTTAAAACCATTTAAAATAAGGCTGTAAAGTAACAAAATGTGGAAAAGTCAAGGGGTCTGAATACTTTCCGAATGTACTGTATGTGTCTCTAATATTTTCACATAGCCTGTCTTCTCTTCAGAGCCAGGTCTGCCTACGGCAACCTTTCTCAATAGCAAGACTATGCTCACTGAGTCTGTACATAGCCAAGGGTTTGAAGGTCAGTTACAGTCGTTAGTTATTCTGCCATTTTGTACTCTCTGTTGAGGGCCAGATAACTCTCCAGTTTGCTCTGTGTTTTGGTTGATTCTTTCCAGTGTGTTAAATAGTTATCTTTTTGCTTTCTAATAATATGGTTGGGTCTAAATGTGTTTTTGTCCTGGGGCTCTATGGGGTCTGTTTGTGTTTGTGAATAGAGAACCAGGACCAGCTGGCTATACACATGCAGACACACACAAACCCTTTACCTAAAGCAAAATAATAACTTTTTTTGTGTTACGATGAATCACCTAACTCACCCACTTTCTGATATTCTCCCATCCCTCTATGTAGTGTCTCATGATGCTGTCTCGTTTACCCTGCACACTATGTAGTGTCACATGATGCTGGCTCGTCTACCCTGCCCTCTCTATGTAGTGTCTAATGATGCTGGCTCGTCTACCCTGCCCTCTCTATGTAGTGTCGCATGATGCTGGCTTGTCTACCCTGCCCTCTCTATGTAGTGTCACATGATGCTGGCTTGTCTACCCTGCCCTCTCTATGTAGTGTCACATGATGCTGGCTCGTCTACCCTGCCCTCTCTATGTAGTGTCTCATGATGCTGGCTCGTCTACCCTGCCCTCTATGTAGTGTCGCATGATGCTGGCTTGTCTACCCTGCCCTCTCTATGTAGTGTCACATGATGCTGGCTTGTCTACCCTGCCCTCTCTATGTAGTGTCACATGATGCTGGCTCATCTACCCTGCCCTCTCTATGTAGTGTCGCATGATGCTGGCTCGTCTCCCATCCCTCTATGTAGTGTCTCATGATGCTGGCTTGTCTACCCTGCCCTCTCTATGTAGTGTCACATGATGCTGGCTCGTCTACCCTGCCCTCTCTATGTAGTGTCTCATGATGCTGGCTCGTCTACCCTGCCCTCTCTATGTAGTGTCGCATGATGCTGGCTCGTCTACCCTGCCGCTGTCCGCAGTCTCCCCTCTCATAGCCAGGCATGGACTCTTTCCCAGTGGCCAGTCAGCAGGGCCAGATAAGTCATTAAAGAAGCAATTAACAGATCTAATTAAGAAGAGAGAGTGTGAACACAGAGAAAGAGTAGAGAGTGAGAGGGAAATGAAAGAGAGAAAGAGAGAGAGAGAGAGAGAGAGAGAGAGAGAGTCTGAGTGAAGCAGGGGACGGATAATTGGTTGCACTGTGAAGTTATGTTAGCCGTTTGGTTTTAGCGGTTGGAATGTTTGTGTGTGTGTTCATGGGTGTTTGTGTGTGTGTGTTCATGTGTGCTTGTGTGTGTGTGTTCATGTGTGTTTGTGTGAGTTCATGTTAGTGCGTTGGGTTGGACAGTTGAAGGGCTTGTTGTGATTTTATACTATGTTTTATTGTACAGTATATATTTGGCCATAATTGCAGTCAGAAGTTGTAGTTAAAAGTGCGGTTAAGATGAAGACTTTTCACAAGTCTTACAGTTACTGTACGATGCCCTGTCGCATTTCCTGACATCAAAGTGTTTGTAAGCTTATTTTCCTACAAGGCTTGTATAGGAGAGAGAACCCCTCCTGATGTACTGCTGACACACTACAGTTGAGGGTCAGTATATATAAAAGGCTAATCTTCATAGGCTCTGACGTGAGGACAAAGTTTAAGTCACCTTGATGCTCTCACATTAATAAAACCCTTCCCCCTTCTCTTGATCTCTCCTGCTCTCTCTTAACCCCTCTCACTCCTTCACTCTCCCCGTCTCTCACTCCTATCTAAATCCATCGCTTTCTCTCTGCCTTTCTCTATGCCCCCTCTCTCTCCCTCCCCACCTCCCCCTCTCCCCTTTCCCCTCCCTCTTCCCCCCCACCTCCCCCCACCTCCCCTCTCTCTCTACCACCTACACTCTCTCTACCCCCCTCTCTCTCCCTCCCCACCTCCCCTCTCTCTCTACCACCTACACTCTCTCTATCCCCCCTCTCTATCTTCTCCGAAAGTTGGCTGGGTGAACATTAATTGTAGCTCCTTTGCTTCAAAGCCCAGTTGAAGCTGATAAGGACAACAGAGGAGATGTGTGAGGGCGTGAGAGGCCAAACATACACTCTTAGCTTGTTATCGTAACCCTGTACCAGGCCTTTAGAAGAGTAACCTTCTCATTAGATACCATCCCCCGGAGGTCTCTGTGTGTGTGCTGAGTCATGTCACAAATGCAACCTCTGTCTTTCCTGTGTGTGTGTGTGTGTGTGTGTGTGTGTGTGTGTGTGTGTGTGTGTGTGTGTGTGTGTGTGTGTGTGTGTGTTTGTTTGTGTGAGTGTCAGCTGGCAGGTGTCTCCATCACACTAACCCTTTGGCAGAATGGTGAGCCTACTGCATAATGATAACCAACACATTACCAGTATTGTGATGCTAATGAAGACAGATAGGAGAGAGAAGAGAGAATGAGAGATGGAGAGAGAGAGAGAAACATGTTTCCCATGCCAATAAAGCCCCTTAAATTGAAATTGAATTGAGAAAGAGGGATAGAGGGAGAAAGAGAGATAGGGAGGGAGAGGGGGAGAGAGAGAGACGAGGGAGAGAGAGAGAGAGAGCGAGAGGGAGGGAGAGGGGAGAGAGGGAGAGAGAGGGAGAGAGAGAGAGAGAGAGACAGGGGGAGGGGGAGAGATAGAGGGAGAAGGGGAGAGAGGGAGAAGGAGAGAGAGAGGGAGAAGGGGGAGAGAGAGAGTGAGAGAGAAGGGGAGAGAGAGAGAGAGAGAACAAGAGAGAGAAAGAGGAGGGGGGAGGGAGATGGAAAGAGGGAGAGAGATCGATAAAGAATGTGGGAGTGAGAAATAAGAGAGAGAAACAAAGAGAAAGAGGGAGTCAGGTGGTTTATATTGCACTGCAGGTCAGGACATCATTGTAACCTTAGTTACAGTCTGTACAGAGTCACAGTGGGACAATAGACAGGTTCACTGCAGGTGCTCCACTTGGAGAGAAGACCAACTTCCTTTTCCTTGCGGTACTGTTCTGCTGTTATGTAAGCCTGTCTCAAGGTGACCATGGATGGCTGGGTGTACTCAGTCACAGACATGAGGTGCGTTCAAGGGAAATAGTTACCAACATGGTCAGCCATAGAGAGAGAAAGAGAGTGAGAGGGAGTGAAAGAGAAAGAAAGAGAGAGGATACAGACAGATCAAGGAAGAGAGAAAGAGCGGGAGAGAGAAAGAGAGAGAGTTAGCAAGAGAAAGAGACAAGAGATAATAAAGACAGAGTGAGATGGAGAGAGAGATAGTGTGGTCTGAGGCAGGGTTAGAGTGGACCAATATTGCGTTTTCCCACTGCAGGGTGGGAAAATGTCATTTCCATTTGCCCACGGCCCGCTTGATACATTCCTGGAAACAAGCGGGATGTCCAGCCTCGTTTGATATCTGACCTTGAACTGAGTAGGCCGGTGGGTGGGGTTTTAAATGGCCAAACTCAATGATTGGTTGCACACAGTAATGTCACACAGTGTCGCTCGCGTAAGTTGTTAATCCTCACGCACGAGTCACTGGCGCCATAAGAGGAGGTCCAACTGACAGGTAGAAATTCGTACTGCTACACCAACCAAATACTCTGAACCAAAACTAATGAATAATGGTACAGCTACACAAACCAAAAACTCTGAACCAGCAAGTCGTCAGTTGGAGATGTCCATGTGCTTTTGACCGAATATTGGACACATTAGCCGAGATGGGAATCCATTGGTCAGTAAAACAGTGCAGGGAAAAAGCACATGGACATCAAACAAGCACATGTAACTCAAACAAGAATGTAAAAATATGGAAACCACGACGACGCCGAGCAGGGATGATCAGCACGGTAATACATTGTTTCAGTCAAATGACTATCTAGCGTAGCTAGCTGAAGCGTTTGAGAGTGATCACTGCGTGAAACGTGAAACAGGGTCGACAACTTGTCATATAAACATCCCTGGAAGGCCAACGTCGCGAACTTGGCTACGTGTTTGACGTTAGCCGGAGTATCGACTTGATATTATACAAACCAACATACTTAGACTTTTCAGAGGACATTCCTGAACCTACGGACTCAGAGAAAGATGGGTGCTCGAATAGTGAAGCCACAACCTCAGAGCCCTGCACCCCCAGTCACCAAGGGTCCTTTCTCAGTTCAATGTCAATTGAGTGTCATGTTCACTTGTTTAGCCCTAATCATACAATTTAGATGTCTTCAGCAGGGCTTTTGTCATGGCAGTGTTATGTTCCTATACATTATTCAATTAGACATTGTGGGTAAAGAAATGTATATATAAAACTGTCAAACATATTAAATGAATCATACTCTGACCACTTTATTATTTACGTCATTGGTGTATCTGGTTAGTAGATCTGATTTGCCCCACACTGGTCTTTACTGGTTAACATTTAATACGTGTGTCATGACGTTGCCCTCTTTGGGTACAGCGAGCACCAACCCCCATCTCCCTGTCTCCTACACTCAGGCTGCTCCGACCTCAGGTCGTAATTTCCTGGAGGAGATTATCTCCTCATGGCCACAGTATATAGAGAGAGTGAGTTTTCATAGAGAGAACAAAGGAATTTCTTCCACCTCACAGAACTTGAGGTCCGAACAACATTCATGTTCTGGAGAAGGTCTAAAACATCGGTGAAGAATCCAGCTACAAACTGGTCCGTTTGGTACAATTTTGTGAAACTCATGGGAGACAATACGGCCACATTACCATTGTTTATTGTTTTTGCAATAGCCTCAGATATGAGGCTTACATCTAATTGTTGTATAAGATGAATGAGTGAGGTTGATACTGTTTGTGAAATTGTGTAATGTGATTTTGGACTGTTTAAATAATGAAGGAAACTCCAATTCCCTTTGGCGTTGAACTAAATCAGAGGACCGCCCATGAGCCCAGTTATGGTCTGGTGTCCTGGGACAGCCCTTTCTGCTCTTCCGAATAAAACCCCCACCTTTCTCACAGACCATGTTTCTCTCAATTACTAGAGTACAAAGGTTGCAGACCAGCTTACCTCGATAACGAGAGGTCAAGCTTTGAGAGAAGACCATAAACCTGAGTATAAGCTAAGGTTTGAGTAGATGGCTGAATCTTTTAACCATACCATGTGGTTAAACCCCTAGACTATCGATACCGACAGAATAATAACAAGTCTTTGATATTAACTTCTTGACACTACCTATCCCGTTAGCGGGATAATTGTCATCAACAACCGCTGAATTGCAGAGCACCACATTCAAATAATATTACTAAAAATATTTATATTCATGAAATCACAAGTGCAATATAGCAAAACACAGCTTAGCATTTTGTTAATCCACCTGTCATGTCAGATTTTGAAAATATGCTTTACTTTAATATGCAGACGAAAATTCCAAACAGTATCCTGTTTGTTTATGCATTACTGGGAATTACTTAGTTAGTAAATAAATGATTTAAGACAATTGATGTATGGATGACTCATAGTGAAGACTGGGTTTGTGCAGATAACCAACAATTTACGACATTTGGAATGAGACTAACATGAGGTAAAGAATAATTCATTAATTTGAAGACTAAGTGATCAGATATTCAAATTTCTGAAAGTTATATTAGGAAAATTATAACTTCATAATCTGAATATTTTCCTTGGTGCCCCGACTTCCTAGTTAATTATAGTTACAAGATTCAGTTTAATCGCGTAATAATAAATACAGAGAGTTATTTGATAAATAGTCTTCAGTTTTAATGATGCCAAAGACACGACACATGATGCGACAATACATGGTTGGAGAACAAACACGTGCTGCCTCAGGTTTGCTTTGGAGTCTGTACCTTATCATTCCTGTACTGTACATGTCATTACTTCTGCCTATATATTTTTATATGGAAGAGAAAACACACTGCGAGCACAACCAGCGAATACCTGAACTTCCTGCAGACATTTGAGGCCCAGCAGCAGGATCAGCACCTCAATCAGCTGTGTGAAGATGAGGCAGCAGACAGGACAGCAGACAGGACAGCCAGGGTAGCTGAGATTGCCCAGACAACATTATTTCCACCTATGCTATGTTGAGTTGATGAGTGTCCAACTGACAAAACACAATGCTTAATAACAGATTTTCTATGTTTTCTTTCTTTGTGACAGGTACTGACCTCGAAGCTGGTGGGTAGGGTTACAAACAGTAATACCATGGAGTTCACACCTGTGTAACTATAGTAATACCATGGAGTTCACACCTGTGTAACTATAGTAATACCATGGAGTTCACACCTGTGTAACTATAGTAATACCATGGAGTTCACACCTGTGTAACTAAAGTAATACCATGGAGTTCACACCTGTGTAACTTAAGTAATACCATGGAGTTCACACCTGTGTAACTAAAGTAATACCATGGAGTTCACACCTGTGTAACTAAAGTAATACCATGGAGTTACCACCCGTGTAACTAAAATAATACCATGGAGTTACCACCCGTGTAACTAAAATAATACCATGGAGTTCACACCTGTGTAACTAAAGTAATACCATGGAGTTACCACCCGTGTAACTAAAATAATACCATGGAGTTCACACCTGTGTAACTAAAGTAATACCATGGAGTTACCACCCGTGTAACTAAAATAATACCATGGAGTTCACACCCGTGTAACTAAAATAATACCATGGAGTTCACACCTGTGTAACTAAAATAATACCATGGAGTTACCACCCGTGTAACTAAAATAATACCATGGAGTTCACACCCGTGTAACTAAAATAATACCATGGAGTTACCACCCGTGTAACTAAAATAATACCATGGAGTTCACACCTGTGTAACTAAAGTAATACCATGGAGTTCACACCTGTGTAACTAAAGTAATACCATGGAGTTACCACCCGTGTAACTAAAATAATACCATGGAGTTACCACCCGTGTAACTAAAGTAATACCATGGAGTTCACACCTGTGTAACTAAAGTAATACCATGGAGTTACCACCCGTGTAACTAAAATAATACCATGGAGTTCACACCCGTGTAACTAAAATAATACCATGGAGTTCACACCTGTGTAACTAAAATAATACCATGGAGTTACCACCCGTGTAACTAAAATAATACCATGGAGTTCACACCCGTGTAACTAAAATAATACCATGGAGTTACCACCCGTGTAACTAAAATAATACCA